>NC_084563.2:6847098-6869598 GCF_033978685.3 Nerophis lumbriciformis | reverse complement strand
CTCCTCATAATCCTGTACTAATCATCCTTTTACATACATATATATATACATACACACACACACACATATATATATATATACATATATATATATACATATATATATATACACAGTATATATATATACTTATGTATGTATATATACACACACACATATATATACACACATATATATATATATATATACTCCTCATTCTCCTGTACTAATCCTAATTTTACATACATATGTTCATATTCATATCATTACATTATTATTACTATTAATGATATATTTATTAGTTGTAGTTACTTTTATATTTAGTTTAGTTTTGATTCTTTTTCCATTTTTCTAGCAGCACAGATAAATATTTATGAATAAAGTAGTCGTCTGTATTGTTAGTTAGCACATGCCTGAACATGTCCCAAAATAAAGATCAAATTACAACCACGCAGCAAAATATCGGATAAAAAGATTGTAATATTGTTTCAGTCAAACGTTTTTTCACCAGAAAACACATTTTCTCTCCAAGTACCACCATAATAAACATTGAGATACAGTAGCGTAGTAGGCCTAAGTATTCATTAAAAACCAGGCAGAGGTATATTTCCTATTCTGGCCACTGCAACATAACACACACTTTGAACAGTAACACTGTGTTGGAATATTTAATCAAGTGATTATTTGGCGTACCACTAGATGGAGCCTGCGCACCACTAGTGGCTCACGTTCCACAGTTTGAGAATCCCTGGACTAGATTTTGAGAAAAGACAAAGTAAAAAATACAGAAATGATCTGTTTGTGTAGATATTTAGTTTTACTCGATAAGGCGTCCTAAGTTAAGATTTGAATATCTAGAAATGAGCAGGACTTTTAAGTTGGAAATAAGTATTTTATTTTGAAAACAAGCATTATTCAGCTTGCAATTCTACAATAAGGCATCCTCACGTTGTTGCAGAATATTTAAACAATCAACCGATACATCAATCATCATTTTCATTTCATTCATATTCAATAGTGCTGAAATATATTAAAAATAATTACAAAGTCATTAATTAAATTACATTGATAAATAACTACATTTGATAATAAATAATTTATGATCAATAGATATATTTCTTAAATAAATGATCAATAGAATTCAAGTGCAAATATAACGTGTGTTAGTTTTGATTTCAATTGTGTTCAATAATTATAGTGCTGAAATGTATTTAAAATTATCATAAATAAATAAATTAAGTAAAATGAAATCAAATCAAATTAATAACTCAGTCAATTTGATATTAAATAATGTTGGATCAATATTTATGTATACAATTCTTAAATAAATCATCAATTTAATTAAAGTGCAAATATGAGTCATCTTAGTTTTCATTTCAATCGTATTCAATAATAAAAGGCTGAAATATATCAAAATAATTATAAATTATTTAGTCAATAAAATGAAATACAATCGAAATAAATAATTGTATCTAAATGTAATAATTAATCATTTACGATATATATGGTTCTTGAATAAACCATCAATGAAATTAAAGTGCAAATATAAATGACCTAAATTGTGATTAAAGGAAGAACTATAAAATAAATATAAGTTCATCAATTGAATAAATAATACTAAATAATTGCAACCAAATTTAATAATACAATATTTATGATATAAATGCTTCTTGAATAAATTCTCAATAAAATGTAAATATAGCCTCACTCATTTAGTCATAATTTTTGCGCTTAAGAATCTGACTTCAACTCCAGACTTCTTCTGTCTGTTTGATGTCGTCATTACTGCCACAAGTGGTGTAAAAGTGTATTACAACTGAGAAACAGCTATTTGTTTACGTTCCTGCAGGGGGAACTCACGGCCACAAGATGTAAACAAATGTTTATTCAACTCACAATGTCATAACAGACGACGTGCTTTGGTTCTAAATGCAATCTTCAACCCAGGAATCCAATGTTTTGCTGGCCAAAGATTCACACGCTTACTACACGCCAGTAATAGAAATATAAACGTTCACACGCTTACTACACGCCAGTAATAGAAATATAAACGTTCACACGCTTACTACACGCCAGTAATAGAAATATAAACGTTCACACACTTACTACACGCCAGTAATAGAAATATAAACGTTCGCACGCTTACTACACGCCAGTAATAGAAATATAAACAATCACACGCTTACTACACGCCAGTAATAGAAATATAAACGTTCACACGCTTACTACACGCCAGTAATAGAAATATAAACGTTCGCACGCTTACTACACGCCAGTAATAGAAATATAAACAATCACACGCTTACTACACGCCAGTAATAGAAATATAAACGTTCACACGCTTACTACACGCCAGTAATAGAAATATAAACGTTCACACACTTACTACACGCCAGTAATAGAAATATAAACGTTCACACACTTACTACACGCCAGTAATAGAAATATAAACGATCACACGCTTGCTACACGCCAGTAATAGAAATATAAACGTTCACACGCTTACTACACGCCAGTAATAGAAATATAAACGTTCACATGCTTACTACACGCCAGTAATAGAAATATAAACGTTCACACACTTACTACACGCCAGTAATAGAAATATAAACGTTCACATGCTTACTACACGCCAGTAATAGAAATATAAACGTTCACATGCTTACTACACGCCAGTAATAGAAATATAAACGTTCACACGCTTACTACACGCCAGTAATAGAAATATAAACGTTCACACACTTACTACACGCCAGTAATAGAAATATAAACGTTCACACGCTTACTACACGCCAGTAATAGAAATATAAACGTTCACACACTTACTACACGCCAGTAATAGAAATATAAACGTTCACACACTTACTACACGCCAGTAATAGAAATATAAACGTTCACACGCTTACTACACGCCAGTAATAGAAATATAAACGTTCACACGCTTACTACACGCCAGTAATAGAAATATAAACGTTCACACGCTTACTACACGCCAGTAATAGAAATATAAACGTTCACACACTTACTACACGCCAGTAATAGAAATATAAACGTTCACACGCTTACTACACGCCAGTAATAGAAATATAAACGTTCACACGCTTACTACACGCCAGTAATAGAAATATAAACGTTCACACGCTTACTACACGCCAGTAATAGAAATATAAACGTTCACACGCTTACTACACGCCAGTAATAGAAATATAAACGTTCACACGCTTACTACACGCCAGTAATAGAAATATAAACGTTCACACGCTTACTACACGCCAGTAATAGAAATATAAAGATTCACACGCTTACTACACGCCAGTAATAGAAATATAAACGTTCACACACTTACTACACGCCAGTAATAGAAATATAAACGTTCACATGCTTACTACACGCCAGTAATAGAAATAGAAACGTTCACACGCTTACTACGCGCCAGTAATAGAAATATAAATGTTCACACACTTACTACACGCCAGTAATAGAAATATTAACGTTCACACGCTTACTACACGCCAGTAATAGAAATATAAACGTTCACACGCTTACTACACGCCAGTAATAGAAATATAAACGTTCACACGCTTACTACACGCCAGTAATAGAAATATAAACGTTCACATGCTTACTACACGCCAGTAATAGAAATATAAACGTTCACACGCTTACTACACGCCAGTAATAGAAATATAAACGTTCACACGCTTACTACACGCCAGTAATAGAAATATAAACGTTCACACGCTTACTACACGCCAGTAATAGAAATATAAATGTTCACACGCTTACTACACGCCAGTAATAGAAATATAAACGTTCACACGCTTACTACACGCCAGTAATAGAAAAATAAACGTTCACACGCTTACTACACGCCAGTAATAGAAATATAAACGTTCACACACTTACTACACGCCAGTAATAGAAATATAAACGTTCACACGCTTACTACACGCCAGTAATAGAAATATAAACGTTCACACGCTTACTACACGCCAGTAATAGAAATATAAACGTTCACACGCTTACTACACGCCAGTAATAGAAATATAAACGTTCACACGCTTACTACACGCCAGTAATAGAAATATAAACGTTCACACGCTTACTACACGCCAGTAATAGAAATATAAACGTTCACACGCTTGCTACACGCCAGTAATAGAAATATAAACGATCACACGCTTGCTACACGCCAGTAATAGAAATATAAACGTTCACACGCTTACTACACGCCAGTAATAGAAATATAAACGTTCACACGCTTACTACACGCCAGTAATAGAAATATAAACGTTCACACGCTTACTACACGCCAGTAATAGAAATATAAACGATCACACGCTTACTACACGCCAGTAATAGAAATATAAACGTTCACACGCTTACTACACGCCAGTAATAGAAATATAAACGTTCACACGCTTACTACACGCCAGTAATAGAAATATAAACGTTCACACGCTTACTACACGCCAGTAATAGAAATATAAACGTTCACACGCTTACTACACGCCAATAATAGAAATATAAACGATCACACGCTTGCTACACGCCAGTAATAGAAATATAAACGTTCACACGCTTACTACACGCCAGTAATAGAAATATAAACGTTCACACACTTACTACACGCCAGTAATAGAAATATAAACGTTCACACGCTTACTACACGCCAGTAATAGAAATATAAACGATCACACGCTTACTACACGCCAGTAATAGAAATATAAACGTTCACACACTTACTACACGCCAGTAATAGAAATATAAACGTTCACACACTTACTACACGCCAGTAATAGAAATATAAACGTTCACACGCTTACTACACGCCAGTAATAGAAATATAAACGTTCACATGCTTACTACACGCCAGTAATAGAAATATAAACGTTCACACGCTTACTACACGCCAGTAATAGAAATATAAACGTTCACATGCTTACTTACAAGCCAGTAATAGAAATATAAACGTTCACACGCTTACTACACGCCAGTAATAGAAATATAAACGTTCACACGCTTACTACACGCCAGTAATAGAAATATAAACGTTCACACGCTTACTACACGCCAGTAATAGAAATATAAACGATCATCTCATGTTGTCATCAAACCTTTTTTGATCTTTTCGTTTGTGTAGAAATTAGACTTGGTCCTATTTTATCTCGTGACAGTATTTATATCTCATAATACTATCTGTATCTCTTAAAAAGATGTATATCTCGCAACACTATTTATATCTCATAGTACTATTTGTAGCTCTTAGTAAGATTGATATCTCCTAACACTCTCATATCATATCATTTAATACTAATAATATCTTATAATAATAATAATAACAGCAAGTAATACTATTTATATCTTGTAATACTAATAATATTATATAATACTATTACAATTTTGTAACACTAATATATACCTTGTAATACTATGTATGTCTCGTAATAATATTTATATTTCGTAATACTATTTATATCCTGTATTGCTATTTATATCTTTTATTACTATTTGTATCTTTTATTACTATTTGTATCTTGTATTACTATTTATGTCTCGTTATACTCATATTATCATGTAATACTATTTATATCTTGTAATACTATTTTATCTTGTAGTACTAATAATATCATATATTTTTAATAATATCATGTAATACTATCCATATCTTGTAATACTAATAATATCATGTAATACTAATTATATCTCGTAATACTATGTATGTCTCATAATACTATTTATATCTCGTAAGACCAATAATATATTGTAATACCGTTAATATCTTGTAATACTGTTATGTCTTATGATACCATTAATATTATGTAATACTATTTATATCTCGGTATACTAATAATATCATGTAATACTATTTATATCTTGTAGTACTAATAATATCTTGTAATGCTATGTATGTCTCGTAATAATATTTATATCTTGTAATACTATTCATATATTTTGATTATAAGTATATATTATAATACTATTTATATCTTGTATTACTATTTATATCTTGTGTTACTATGTACTGTATATCTTTTATTACTATTTATATCTTGTAATACTATTAATATCTTATAATACCATCAATACTATGTAATACTATTTATGTCTCGTTATACTAATATTATCATGTAATACTATTTATATCTTGTAGTACTATTGTATTTTGTAATACTAATAATATCATATATTACTAATAATATCATGTAATACTATCTATATCTTGTAATACTATCTATATCTTGTAATACTATTTATATCTCGTAATACCAATAATATATTGCAATATTGTTAATATCTTATAATACCATTAATATTATGTAATACTATTTATATCTCCTATTACTAATAATATAATGTAATACTATTTATATCTTGTAATACTAATAATATCATGTAATACTATTAATATATTGTAATACTAATAATATCATGTAATACTATTAATATATTGTAATACTAATAATATCTTGTAATACTATTTATATTATGTAATCTAATATCTTGTAATACTATTTATATCATGTCATTCTCGGCACATTTGGTGGTACTGCATCAAAAAGCCACATCAGTGTGTAAAGGATATCACCACATGGGCTCAGGAACACTTCAGAAAACCACTGTCAGTAACTACAGTTGGTCGCTACATCTGTAAGTGCAAGTTAAAACTCTACTATGCAAAGCCAAAGCCATTTATCAACAACACCCAGAAACACTTCGCTGGGCCCGAGCTCATCCAAGATGGACTGATGCAAAGTGGGAAAGTGTTCTGTGGTCTGTTCTGTGGCTTTATGTTGTTGTGTTGTGACGTTATGTTGTTGTGTTGTGACTTCATGTTGTTGTATTGTGGCTTTATGTTGTTGTGTTGTGGCTTTATGTTGTTGTGTTGTGACTTTATGTTGTTGTGTTGTGACTTTATGTTGTTGTGTTGTGACTTTATGTTGTTGAATTGTGACTTTGTTGTTGTATTGTGGCTTTATGTTGTTGAAATGTGACTTTATGTTGTTGTATTGTGGCTTTATGTTGTTGTGTTGTGGCATTATGTTGTTTTGTTATGGCTTTATGTTGTTGTGTTGTGACTTTATGTTGTTGTATTGTGGCCTTATGTTGTTGTGTTGTGGCTTTATGTTGTTGTGTTGATGTTGTTGTGTTATGGCTTTATGTTGTTGTGTTATAACTTTATGTTGTTGTGTTGTGGCTTTATGTTGTTGTGTTTTGTCTTATAGTTGTTGTGTTGTGGCTTTATGTTGTTGTGTTTTGTCTTGTAGTTGTTGTGTTGGAGCTTTATGTTGTTGTGTTTTGTCTTGTAGTTGTTGTGTTGGGGATGTATGTAGTTGTGTTTTGTCTTATCGTTGTTGTATTGTGGCTTTATGTTGTTGTGTTGTGGCTTTATGTTGTTGTGTTGTGACTTTATGTTGTTGTGTTGTGGCTTTATGTTGTTGTGTTGTGACTTTATGTTGTTGAATTGTGACTTTATGTTGTTGTATTGTGGCTTTATGTTGTTGTGTTGTGGCTTTATGTTGTTGTGTTGATGTTGTTGTGTTGTGGCTTTATGTTGTTGTGTTTTGTCTTATAGTTGTTGTGTTGTGGCTTTATGTTGTTGTGTTTTGTCATATAGTTGTTGTGTTGTGACTTCATGTTGTTGTATTGTGGCATTATGTTGTTGTGTTATGGCTTTATGTTGTTGTGTTGTGGCTTTATGTTGTTGAATTGTGACTTTATGTTGTTGTATTGTGGCTTTATGTTGTTGTGTTGGGGCTTTATGTTGTTGTGTTGTGGCTTTATGTTGTGGTGTTGTGGCTTTATGTTGTTGTGTTGTGGCTTTATGTTGTTGTATTGTGGCTTTATGTTGTTGTGTTGTGGCTTTATGTTGTTGTGTTGATGTTGTTGTGTTGTGGCTTTATGTTGTTGTGTTTTGTCTTATAGTTGTTGTGTTGTGGCTTTATGTTGTTGTGTTTTGTCTTATAGTTGTTGTGTTGTGGCTTTATGTTGTTGTGTTTTGTCATATAGTTGTTGTGTTGTGGCTATATGTTGTTGTGTTTTGTCTTGTAGTTGTTGTGTTGGGGCTTTATGATGTTGTGTTTTGTCTTATAGTTGTTGTATTGTGGCTTTATGTTGTTGTGTTGTGGCTTTATGCTGTGTGTTGTGGCTTTATGTTGTTGTATTGTGTATTTATGTTGTTGTGTTGTGGCTTTATGTTGTTGTGTTTTGTCTTATGGTTGTTGTGTTTTAGCTTTATGTTGTTGTGTTTTGTCTTGTAGTTGTTGCGTTGGGGCTTTATGTTGTTGTGTTGTAGATTTATGTTGTTGTGTTGTGGCTTTATGTTGTTGTGCTTTGTCTTATAGTTGTTGTGTTGTAACTTTATGTTGTTGTGTTGTGGCTTCATGTTGTGTTTTGGCTTTATGTTGTTGTGTTGTGGCTTTATGTTGTTGTGTTGATGTTGTTGTGTTGTGGCTTTATGTTGTTGTATTTTGTCTTATAGTTGTTGTGTTGTGGCTTTATGTTGTTGTGTTTTGTCTTATAGTTGTTGTGTTGTGGCTTTATGTTGTTGTGTTTTGTCTTATAGTTGTTGTGTTGTGGCTATATGTTGTTGTGTTTTGTCTTGTAGTTGTTGTGTTGGGGCTTTATGATGTTGTGTTTTGTCTTATAGTTGTTGTATTGTGGCTTTATGTTGTTGTGTTGTGGCTTTATGCTGTGTGTTGTGGCTTTATGTTGTTGTATTGTGTATTTATGTTGTTGTGTTGTGGCTTTATGTTGTTGTGTTTTAGCTTTATGTTGTTGTGTTTTGTCTTGTAGTTGTTGCGTTGGGGCTTTATGTTGTTGTGTTGTAGATTTATGTTGTTGTGTTGTGGCTTTATGTTGTTGTGCTTTGTCTTATAGTTGTTGTGTTGTAACTTTATGTTGTTGTGTTGTGGCTTCATGTTGTGTTTTGGCTTTATGTTGTTGTGTTGTGGCTTTATATTGTTGTGTTATGCTTTATGCTGTGTGTTGTGGAATTATGTTGTTGTGTTATAACTTTATGTTGTTGTGTTGTGGCTAATAATTGTTGTGTTGTGGCTTTATGCTGTGTGTTGTGGCTTTATGTTGTTGTATTGTGTATTTATGTTGTTGTGTTGTGGCTTTATGTTGTTGTGTTTTAGCTTTATGTTGTTGTGTTTTGTCTTGTAGTTGTTGCGTTGGGGTTTTATGTTGTTGTGTTGTGGATTTATGTTGTTGTGTTGTGGCTTTATGTTGTTGTGCTTTGTCTTATAGTTGTTGTGTTGTAACTTCATGTTGTTGTGTTGTGGCTTCATGTTGTGTTTTGGCTTTATGTTGTTGTGTTGTGGCTTTATATTGTTGTGTTATGCTTTATGCTGTGTGTTGTGGAATTATGTTGTTGTGTTATAACTTTATGTTGTTGTGTTGTGGCTAATAATTGTTGTGTTGTGGCTTTATGCTGTGTGTTGTGGCTTTATGTTGTTGTATTGTGTATTTATGTTGTTGTGTTTTAGCTTTATGTTGTTGTGTTTTGTCTTGTAGTTGTTGCGTTGGGGCTTTATGTTGTTGTGTTGTGGATTTATGTTGTTGTGTTGTGGCTTTATGTTGTTGTGCTTTGTCTTATAGTTGTTGTGTTGTAACTTTATGTTGTTGTGTTGTGGCTTCATGTTGTGTTTTGGCTTTATGTTGTTGTGTTGTGGCTTTATATTGTTGTGTTATGCTTTATGCTGTGTGTTGTGGAATCATGTTGTGTTGTGGCTTTATGTTGTTGTGTTATAACTTTATGTTGTTGTGTTGTGGCTAATAGTTGTTGTGTTGTGGCTTTATGTTGTTGTGTTTTGTCTTATAGTTGTTGTGTTGTAACTTTATGTTGATGTGTTATGAATTTGTTTTGCTGTGGCTTTTAGTTGTTGTGTTTTAGCTTTATGCTGTGTGATATGGATTCATGTTGTGGTGTTTGTCACAAAGTTGATGTGTTGAAGTATTATGGTGTTGTGTAGTTGTGTTTGTATTTGTTGTGAGCTTTCTCTGCCATGGTAGATGTTTATTAAAAGAAGAGAAGCGGCAGGTCAAGTGTTATTTCTACACTCACTGAATGGATTTGGAGCGTTGTAAAGAAAACAGTATGGTTCCAGAATGGCATGGAAGGACTTGTCCACTGTGAGGGACACACCTTTGAGGGCCACAACATGTCCCCTCACCTCAGGGGGCCAAGTGGGCGTGGCTACGGCCTGACTCCAGACCTCCTTTCAAGCTTTTGAATTTGAACCTCGGTGCGCGGCGTGCAGTCATGTGTGTCCGCCCTCAGCGACCCACTGTGGGGATGGCGAGGGGACGAGGCGGGGGAGGGGGGAGGGGGGGAGGGGGTGAGGGTCCATGGCTGGGCGGGTTCAAAGGGTCTGGCAGGCATTTAAGGCGGGACAAAAGAAGTAAGTGACGCCCAATGTAGTACATTAGTGACTTTCATCTCTGCTCACATAGTGGCTGAAAGGAAAAGGGGGGGCGGGGGGGGGGGTTAAAGAAGCCACCCAGAAAGTTTCTTCCTTTGAAAGAGTGTGAAGACCCTTCCTCTCATCTCACCCCATTAGCCCCCCCCACCCCCCCACTTCCCTTTTCACCACGCTACTGAGGGCAGCGGCAAGGTCGCGACACCTCCACATGGCGGAGGGTGCCAGAGAGGGGGGGGGGGGGGGGGGGGGGCACCTTGTCACCTTTCATGTTTTACCTGAAGGGGAAGGAAAGTCATCTGCCCCCCCCCCCCCTCCCCCCCACGCCATTAAAGAAGCCTCAGTGCGGGTGTGAAGGTGAAAATGAAAGAATCACACTTCAACACATCATCAACATGAACACAAGATGGCGTCATGAAACATCTTCTAAAGTGACTCAACATAATTACTGCTAACATCCATCATACATCCATCATACATCCATCTTACATCCATCTTACATCCATCTTACATCCATCATACATCCATCATACATCCATCATACATCCATCATACATCCATCATACATCCATCTTACATCCATCATACATCCATCTTACATCCATCTTACATCCATCATACATCCATCATACATCCATCTTACATCCATCTTACATCCATCATACATCCATCTTACATCCATCTTACATCCATCATACATCCATCATACATCCATCTTACATCCATCTTACATCCATCATACATCCATCATACATCCATCATACATCCATCTTACATCCATCATACATCCATCATACATCCATCTTACATCCATCATACATCCATCATACATCCATCATACATCCATCGTACATCCATCATACATCCATCTTACATCCATCATACATCCATCTTACATCCATCATACATCCATCATACATCCATCATACATCCATCTTACATCCATCATACATCCATCATACATCCATCTTACATCCATCATACATCCATCATACATCCATCATACATCCATCATACATCCATCTTACATCCATCATACATCCATCTTACATCCATCTTACATCCATCATACATCCATCTTACATCCATCTTACATCCATCATACATCCATCATACATCCATCTTACATCCATCATACATCATCATACATCCATCTTACATCCATCTTACATCCATCTTACATCCATCATACATCCATCATACATCCATCTTACATCCATCATACATCCATCTTACATCCATCATACATCCATCATACATCCATCTTACATCCATCTTACATCCATCATACATCCATCATACATCCATCTTACATCCATCTTACATCCATCATACATCCATCTTACATCCATCTTACATCCATCATACATCCATCATACATCCATCTTACATCCATCATACATCATCATACATCCATCTTACATCCATCTTACATCCATCTTACATCCATCATACATCCATCATACATCCATCTTACATCCATCATACATCCATCTTACATCCATCATACATCCATCATACATCCATCTTACATCCATCTTACATCCATCATACATCCATCATACATCCATCTTACATCCATCTTACATCCATCTTACATCCATCTTACATCCATCTTACATCCATCATACATCCATCTTACATCCATCATACACCCATCATACATCCATCTTACATCCATCTTACATCCATCATACATCCATCATACATCCATCATACATCCATCATACATCCATCATACATCCATCTTACATACATCATACATCCATCATACATCCATCTTCCATCCATCTTACATCCATCTTACATCCATCATACATCCATCTTACATCCATCATACATCCATCTTACATCCATCTTCCATCCATCATACATCCATCTTACATACATCATACATCCATCATACATCCATCTTCCATCCATCTTACATCCATCTTACATCCATCATACATCCATCTTACATCCATCATACATCCATCTTACATCCATCTTCCATCCATCATACATCCATCTTACATCCATCATACATCCATCTTACATCCATCTTACATCATCATACATCCATCATACATCCATCATACATCCATCATACATCCATCTTACATCCATCTTACATCCATCATACATCCATCTTACATCCATCTTACATCCATCATACATCCATCATACATCCATCATACATCCATCTTACATCCATCATACATCCATCTTACATCCATCATACATCCATCATACATCCATCATACATCCATCTTACATCCATCATACATCCATCATACATCCATCATACATCCATCTTACATCCATCATACATCCATCATACATCCATCTTACATCCATCATACATCCATTCTTAGTCCATACTACATCCATCTTACATCCATTCTAAGTCCATCCTACATCCATCTTACATCCATTCTAAGTCCATCTTACCTTCATCCTACATCCATCTTACATCCATCTTACATCCATCTTACATCCATTCTAAGTCCATACTACATCCATCTTACATCCATTCTAAGTCCATCTTACCTTCATCCTACATCCATCTTACATCTATCTTACATCCATTCTAAGTCCATACTACATCCATCTTACATCCATTCTAAGTCCATCCTACATCCATCTTACATCCATTCTAAGTCCATCTTACCTTCATCCTACATCCATCATACATCTATCTTACATCCATTCTTAGTCCATACTACATCCATCTTGCATCCATCTCACACCCGTCTTACATCCATTCTAAGTCCATACTACATCCATCTCACACCCGTCTTACATCCATCATACATCCATTCTAAGTCCATCCTACATCCATCTTACATCCATTCTAAGTCCATCTTACCTTCATCCTACATCCATCTTACATCTATCTTACATCCATTCTAAGTCCATCCTACATCCATCTTACATCCATCTTACATCCATTCTAAGTCCATCTTACCTTCATCCTACATCCATCTTACATCTATCTTACATCCATTCTAAGTCCATCCTACATCCATCTTACATCCATTCTAAGTCCATCTTACCTTCATCCTACATCCATCTTACATCTATCTTACATCCATTCTAAGTCCATACTACATCCATCTTACATCCATTCTAAGTCCATCTTACCTTCATCCTACATCCATCATACATCTATCTTACATCCATTCTAAGTCCATATTACATCCATCTTGCATCCATCTCACACCCGTCTTACATCCATTCTAAGTCCATACTACATCCATCTCACACCCGTCTTACATCCATCATACATCCATTCTAAGTCCATCCTACATCCATCTTACATCCATTCTAAGTCCATCTTACCTTCATCCTACATCCATCATACATCTATCTTACATCCATTCTTAGTCCATACTACATCCATCTTGCATCCATCTCACACCCGTCTTACATCCATTCTAAGTCCATACTACATCCATCTCACACCCGTCTTACATCCATCATACATCCATTCTAAGTCCATCCTACATCCATCTTACATCCATTCTAAGTCCATCTTACCTTCATCCTACATCCATCTTACATCTATCTTACATCCATTCTAAGTCCATCCTACATCCATCTTACATCCATCTTACATCCATTCTAAGTCCATCTTACCTTCATCCTACATCCATCTTACATCTATCTTACATCCATTCTAAGTCCATCCTACATCCATCTTACATCCATTCTAAGTCCATCTTACCTTCATCCTACATCCATCTTACATCTATCTTACATCCATTCTAAGTCCATACTACATCCATCTTACATCCATTCTAAGTCCATCTTACCTTCATCCTACATCCATCTTACATCTATCTTACATCCATTCTAAGTCCATCCTACATCCATCTTACATCCATTCTAAGTCCATCTTACCTTCATCCTACATCCATCATACATCTATCTTACATCCATTCTTAGTCCATACTACATCCATCTTGCATCCATCTCACACCCGTCTTACATCCATTCTAAGTCCATACTACATCCATCTCACACCCGTCTTACATCCATCATACATCCATTCTAAGTCCATCCTACATCCATCTTACATCCATTCTAAGTCCATCTTACCTTCATCCTACATCCATCTTACATCTATCTTACATCCATTCTAAGTCCATCCTACATCCATCTTACATCCATCTTACATCCATTCTAAGTCCATCTTACCTTCATCCTACATCCATCTTACATCTATCTTACATCCATTCTAAGTCCATCCTACATCCATCTTACATCCATTCTAAGTCCATCTTACCTTCATCCTACATCCATCTTACATCTATCTTACATCCATTCTAAGTCCATACTACATCCATCTTACATCCATTCTAAGTCCATCTTACCTTCATCCTACATCCATCATACATCTATCTTACATCCATTCTAAGTCCATATTACATCCATCTTGCATCCATCTCACACCCGTCTTACATCCATTCTAAGTCCATACTACATCCATCTCACACCCGTCTTACATCCATCATACATCCATTCTAAGTCCATCCTACATCCATCTTACATCCATTCTAAGTCCATCTTACCTTCATCCTACATCCATCTTACATCTATCTTACATCCATTCTAAGTCCATACTACATCCATCTTACATCCGTTCTAAGTCCATCCTACATCCATCTTACATCCATTCTAAGTCCATCTTACTTTCATCCTACATCCATCTTACATCCATCTTACATCCATTCTAAGTCCATCCTACATCCATCTTACATCCATTCTAAGTCCATCTTACCTTCATCCTACATCCATCTTACATCTATCTTATATCCATTCCAAGTCCATACTACATCCATCTTGCATCCATCTCACACCCGTCTTGCATCCATTCTAAGTCCATCCTAAAGCATCTTACATCCATTATACATCCATCTTGCATTCATCCTACATCCATCTCACATCCATATTACATCCATCTAACATCTATTTTACATCCATCTTACATCTATCGTACATCCATCATATGTCCATCTTGCATCCATTCTACATCAATGAACCTGAGGTGTACATGACAATGTTGATTTAGAAATATCACTTCATGTACATGTTTATAAATATAACTTCTATATTCTATATTTCATGTACATGTTTATAAATATAACTTCTATATTCTATATTTCATGTACATGTTTATAAATATAACTTCTATATTCTATATTTCATGTACATGTTTATAAATATAACTTCTATATTCTATATTTCATGTACATGTTTATAAATATAACTTCTGTATTCTATATTTCATGTACATGTTTATAAATATAACTTCTATATTCTATATTTCATGTACATGTTTATAAATATAACTTCTATATTCTATATTTCATGTACATGTTTATAAATATAACTTCTATATTCTATATTTCATGTACATGTTTATAAATATAACTTCTATATTCTATATTTCATGTACATGTTTATAAATAAGGTACAAACTGTTGATAAGAACATTTGAAGATTAAAAAAACTAAATAAACGTATATTTACTAGTACTAGTATATTTACTAGTACTAGTATATTTACTAGTACTAGTATATTTACTAGTACTAGTATATTTACCCGTGTTGGAGTTTGAGTGTTATGAATGTGTGAAAGTTGAGGCGTTGGCAGTGCAAAGTGTTCAAATGTTTATGAAATGATTGATGAAAGGATGCCTGCTTCTTTTTTACATGAAAGTGTTTGAGGTTTGAATTTTCTTATTTGGATCAAATTGTTGACGTTGTTGCAGACAATTATGTCAATCAATTATGTCGGCACTTATGTCAATCATTTATGTCATCACTTATGTCAAACAATTATGTCATCACTTATGTCATCGCTTATGTCAATCATTTATGTCATCGCTTATGTCAATCATTTATGTCATCATTTATGTCAATCAATTATGTCATCACTTATGTCATCGCTTATGTCAATCATTTATGTCATCATTTATGTCATCATTTATGTCAATCAGCTATGTCATCGTTTATGTCAATCATTTGTGTCAATCATTTATGTCAATCAATTATGTCATTGTTTATGTCATCATTTATGGCAATCAATTATGTCATCATTTATGTCATCATTTATGTCAATCAATTATGTCAATCATTTATGTCATCGCTTATGTCAATCAATTATGTCATCACTTATGTCATCGCTTATGTCAATCATTTATGTCATCATTTATGTCATCATTTATGTCAATCAGTTATGTCATCGTTTATGTCAATCATTTGTGTCAATCATTTGTCATTGTTTATGTCATCATTTATGGCAATCAATTATGTCATCATTTATGTCAATCAATTATGTCATCGTTAATGTCAATCAATTATGTCATCATTTCTGTCAATCAATTATGTCATCATTTATGTCAATCAATTATGTCATCATTTATGTCAATCAATTATGTCAATCATTTATGTCATCATTTATGTCGATCAATTATGTCATCATTTATGTCAATCAATTATGTCATCGTTAATGTCAATCAATTATGTCATAATTTATGTCAATCAATTATGTCATCATTTATGTCAATCATTTATGTCAATTATTTATGTCATCATTTATGTCAATCATTTATGACAATCATTTATGTCATCATTCATGCCAATCAATTATGTCATCATTTATGTCAATCAATTATGTCATAATTTATGTCAATCAATTATGTCATCATTTATGTCAATCATTTATATCATCATTTATGTCAATCAATTATGTCATCATTTATATCATCACTTATGTCAATCAATTATGTCAATCATTTATGTCATCGCTTATGTCAATCATTTATGTCATCATATATGTCAATCATTTATGTCATCATATATGTCAATCAATTATGTCATCATTTATGTCATCACTTCTGTCATCATTTATGTCAATCAATTATGTCATCATTTATGTCAATCAATTATGTCATCATTTATGTCAATCAATGATGTCATCATTTATGTCAATCAATTATGTCATAATTTATGTCAATCATTTATATCATCATTTATGTCAATCAATTATGTCATCATTCATGTCAATCATTTATATCATCACTTATGTCAATCAATTATGTCAATCATTTATGTCATCGCTTATGTCAATCATTTATGTCATCATATATGTCAATCAATTATGTCATCACTTATGTCATCACTTCTGTCATCATTTATGTCAATCAATGATGTCATCATTTATGTCAATCAATTATGTCATCATTTATGTCAATCAATTATGTCATAAATTATGTCAATCAATTATGTCATAATTTATATCAATCAATTATGTCATCATTTATGTCATCAATTATGTTGATTTATGTCATCACTCATGTCAATCCTTCATGTCAATCATTTATGTCATCATTTATGTCATCATGACAAAAATTATGACATGAATGATGACATGAATGATTGACATAAATGATGACATAAATGATTGACATAATTTGACGAAGGCGCCACTCAAACACATCCTGGCATAATAGTCCGGTGACACACACCATCTGGCACCTGGTCCAAAAAAACTGATCTCTGAGATTAAATAAGCAAGCCAAGCGAAGCCAAGACTTGGAAGAACCTGAATTTAAATATGTATATACATATATATGTATATATACGGATACATATGTATATATACATATATATGTATATATACATATATATGTATATATATACATATACATATGTATATATACATATGTATGTATATATACATATTTATGTATATATATATATACATACATATATATGTATGTATATATGTGTATATATACATATATATGTATATATACATATACATATATATGTATATATTTATATCCATATATATATGTGTATATATATATATATATATAAAATATATGACCTGACCTATTGAATGTATATATATATATATATATATATATATATATATATATATATATATACATTCCGGGGATAAAAAAGCCTCCGTGTTTTTTCCTGACCTAACCAATATTCCGCTCCACCCCGGTATTGAACACTTTCCTAACGGATACACCACAGTACCTCGACTATATTAGACGAGTATTTTATTTTGTAGACCACACACCTGGTGACTATATTAGACTATTATTTTATTTTGTAGACCACACAGCTGGCGACTATAATATACTATAATTTTATTTTGTAGACCACACACCTGGTGACTATATTAGACTATTATTTTATTTTGTAGACCACACACCTGGCGACTATAACAGACTATTATTTTATTTTGTAGACCACACACCTGGTGACTATAACAGAATATTATTTTATTTTGTGGACCACACACCTGGCGACTATAACAGACTATTATTTTATTTTGTAGACCACAAACCTGGCGACTATAACCGACTATTATTTTATTTTGTAGACCACACACCTGCTGACTATAACAGACTATTATTTTATTTTGTAGACCACACACCTGGTGACTATAATATACTTTTATTTTATTTTGTAGATAACACACCTGGCGACTATATTAGACTATTATTTTATATTATAGACCACACCTGGTGATAATAATAAACTATTATTTTATTTTGTAGGCCACACCTGGTGATTATAATAGACTATTGTTTTATTTTGTAGACTACACCTGTTGATTATAATAAACTATTATTTTATTTTGTAGACCACACCTGGTGACTATAATAAACTAATATTGTATTTTGTATACCACACACTTGGCGACTATATCAGACTATTATTTTATTTTGTAGACCACACACCTGGTGATTATATTAGACTATTATTTTATTTTGTAGGCCACACACCTGGTGACTATAATAGACTATTATTTTATTTTGTAGACCACAAACCTGGCGACTATAACAGACTATTATTTTATTTTGTAGACCACACACCTGGGGACTATAACAGACTATTATTTTATTTTGTAGACCACACACCTGGTGACTATAACAGACTATTATTTTATTTTGTAGACCACACACCTGGTGACTATAATAGACTTTTATTTTATTTTGTAGATCACACACCTGGCGACTATATTAGACTATTATTTTATATTATAGACCACACCTGGTGATAGTAATAAACTATTATTTTATTTTGTAGGCCACACCTGGTGATTATAATAGACTATTATTTTATTTTGTAGACTACACCTGTTGATTATAATAAACTATGATTTTATTTTGTAGACCACACACCTGGTGACTATATTATACTATTATTTTATTTTATAGACCACACCTGGTGACTATAATAAACTAATATTGTATTTTGTATACCACACACTTGGCGACTATAACAGACTATTATTTTATTTTGTAGACCACACACCTGGTGATTATATTAGACTATTATTTTATTTTGTAGACCACACACCTGGTGACTATAATAGACTATTATTTTATTTTGTAGACCACAAACCTGGCGACTATAACAGACTATAATTTTATTTTGTAGACCACACACCTGGCGACTATAACAGACTATTATTTAATTTTATTTTGTAGACCACACACCTGGCGACTATAACCGACTATTATTTTATTTTGTAGACCACACACCTGCTGACTATAACAGACTATTATTTTATTTTGTAGACCACACACCTGGTGACTATAATAGACTTTTATTTTATTTTGTAGATCACACACCTGGCGACTATATTAGACTCTAATTTTATATTAAAGACCACACCTGGTGATTTTAATAAACTATTATTTTATTTTGTAGGCCACACCTGGTGATTATAACAGACTATTATTTTATTTTGTAGACCACACCTGGTGATTATAATAAACTATTATTTTATTTTGTAGACCACACCTGGTGATTATAATAAACTATTATTTTATTTTGTAGACCACACACCTGGTGACTATATTAGACAATTATTTTATTTTATGGACCACACCTGGTGACTATAATAGGCTATTATTTTATTTTGTAGACCACACCTGGTGATTATAATAGACTATTATTTTATTTTGTAGACCACACCTGGTGATTATAATAGACTATTATTTTATTTTGTAGACCACACACCTGGTGACTATATTAGACTATTATTTTATTTTATAGACCACACCTGGTGACTATAATAAGCTATTATTTTATTTTGTAGGCCACACCTGGTGATTATAATAGACTATTATTTTATTTTGTAGGCCACACACCTGGTGACTATAACAGACTATTATTTTATTTTGTAGACCACACACCTGGTGACTATAACAGACTATTATTTTATTTTGTAGACCACACCTGGTGATTATATTAGACTATTATTTTATTTTGTAGACCACACACCTGGTGACTATAACAGACTATTATTTTATTTTGTAGACCACACCTGGTGATTATAATAGACTATTATTTTATTTTGTAGACCACACACCTGGTGACTATATTAGACTATTATTTTATTTTATAGACCACACCTGGTGACTATAATAAGCTATTATTTTATTTTGTAGGCCACACCTGGTGATTATAATAGACTATTATTTTATTTTGTAGGCTCCATAAGAGCCACTATAGAGGCGTGACCGTGTGGATGGTTTGGACTCTGCTGGGGCTGGATGTCACCTGCATGGCAGCAAGAAGAAGAAGAAGGAACAATGGCGTGGAAAGAAGAAGAAGAAGGAACAATGGCGTGGAAAGAAGAAGAAGGAACAATGGCATGGAAAGAACAAGAAGAAAGAACAATGGCATGGAAAGAAGAAGAAGAAGGAACAATGGCGTGGAAAGAACAAGAAGAAGGAACAATGGCATGGAAAGAACAAGAAGAAAGAACAATGGCATGGAAAGAAGAAGAAGAAGGAACAATGGCGTGTAAAGAAGAAGAAGAAGGAACAATGGCATGGAAAGAAGAAGAAGAAGGAACAATGGCGTGGAAAGAAGAAGAAGGAACAATGGCATGGAAAGAACAAGAAGAAGGAACAATGGCATGGAAAGAAGAAGAAGAAGGAACAATGGCGTGGAAAGAAGAAGAAGAAGGAACAATGGCGTGGAAAGAAGAAGAAGAAGGAACAATGGTGTGGAAAGAAGAAGAAGGAACAATGGCATGGAAAGAACAAGGAGAAGGAACAATGGCATGGAAAGAAGAAGAAGAAGGAACAATGGCGTGGAAAGAAGAAGAAGAAGGAACAATGGCGTAGAAAGAAGAAGAAGGAACAATGGCATGGAAAGAAGAAGAAGAAGGAAAAATGGCGTGGAAAGAAGAAGAAGAAGGAACAATGGTGTGGAAAGAAGAAGAAGAAGGAACAATGGCGTGTAAAGAAGAAGAAGAAGGAACAATGGCGTGTAAAGAAGAAGAAGAAGGAACAATGGCGTGTAAAGAAGAAGAAGAATGAACAATGGCGTGGAAAGAAGAAGAAGAAGGAACAATGGCGTGTAAAGAAGAAGAAGAAGGAACAATGGCGTGTAAAGAAGAAGAAGAAGGAACAATGGCGTGTAAAGAAGAAGAAGGAACAATGGCGTGTAAAGAAGAAGAAGAAGGAACAATGGCGTGGAAAGAAGAAGAAGGAACAATGGCGTGGAAAGAAGAAGAAGAAGGAACAATGGCATGGAAAGAAGAAGAAGAAGGAACAATGGCGTGGAAAGAAGAAGAAGAAGGAACAATGGCGTGGAAAGAAGAAGAAGAAGAAGGAACAATGGCATGGAAAGAAGAAGAAGAATGAACAATGGCGTGGAAAGAAGAAGAAGGAACAATGGTGTTGAAAGAAGAAGAAGAAGGAACAATGGTGTGGAAAGAAGAAGAAGGAACAATGGCGTGGAAAGAAGAAGAAGAAGGAACAATGGCGTGGAAAGAAGAAGAAGGAACAATGGCGTGGAAAGAAGAAGAAGAAGGAACAATGGCGTGGAAAGAAGAAGAAGGAACAATGGCATGGAAAGAAGAAGAAGGAACAATGGCATGGAAAGAAGAAGAAGGAACCATGGCGTGGAAAGAAGAAGAAGAAGGAACAATGGCGTGGAAAGAAGAAGAAGGAACAATGGCATGGAAAGAAGAAGAAGGAACAATGGCATGGAAAAAAGAAGGAACAATGGCATGGAAAGAAGAAGAAGAATGAACAATGGCGTGGAAAGAAGAAGAAGAAGGAACA
>NC_084563.2:6812098-6842098 GCF_033978685.3 Nerophis lumbriciformis | reverse complement strand
GTATATAATTTATATTTATTTATTTTGCCGTTTTTGTTTACATGTTAAAGGTGTTTTAATGAATATACATGCATGTTTAACACATATAGATTCCTTTCTTTCATGAAGACAAGAATATAAGTTGGTGTATTACCTGATTCTGATGACTTGCATTGATTGTAATCAGACAGTAGTGCTGATAGCGTCCACGTTTTCAAATGGAGGAGAAAAAAAGTTCCTCCTTTCTGTCTAATACCACATGAAAGTGGTTGGTTTTTGGCATCTTATTTGTCCAGCTTCCATATTCGTTTTCACACACTTTACAAGAAATACATTGGCGGCAAATTCCGTTGCTTGCTAGCTTGTTTGCGCTGGCTTTCGGAGACTCTTATTTTGAAAGCGCAGGCGCGATGGAGCGGCACTTTTATTGTGAAGACAGGAACTGTGCAGTCAGTCTTTAGGCTTGTGACGGGATGTACGGTTGAAATAAAAAAGTATCTTTTTTCCTTCACACTTTTGATTGATTGAAACTTTTATTAGTAGATTGCACAGTACAGTACATATTCCGTACAATTGACCACTAAATGGTAACACCCCAATAAGTTTTTCAACTTGTTTAAGTCAGGTCATGTGACCGCCTGGCTCTGTTTGATTGGTCCAACGTCACCAGTGACTGCATCTGATTGGTGGAACGGAGTCAAACGTCACTAGTGACTGCATTTTATTGGTGGAACGGAGTGAAACGTCACCAGTAAGGCAGGCACTTTGAAGGTCTGTCTTACAGACCAAAACAAACAAAGCGTGCATTAACAGATCGATAAAAATTAGTAGCGAGTAGCGAGCTGAATGTAGATAAAAGTAGCGGAGTAAAAGTAGCGTTTCTTCTCTATAAATATACTCAAGTAAAAGTAAAAGTATGTTGCATTAAAACTACTCTTAGAAGTACAATTTATTATTTATACTTTCTACCTCAATCTATATGACTGTTTTTTTTTTTGTTTTTGTTTGTTTGTTTGTTTTTTGAAAAAGCATTTATTTTTTGATTATATATACATTTAATAGTTTACCCTGTTTTATTATATTTACATCTAATATATATCTTTGTACTCAGTTATTTCCCTGTATCAGGTGGGGTACTTAATAGGTTAATAATATGGGGGAGTAGAGGGTTTTTGGTTCTTTTTTAAGAAGTAATCTGGAAGTCTTTAAGTTAGTTAGGGAAGGTGTGCTGTTTTTTTTTTTAATAGCTGAATTCACCTTAGGGTTGGGGGGAGGTTGTTTTTGTTTTGCTGTCACTCAAGGCATAAAGGCTGGTCACTATTACTTGAGTACTTGGTCTAAACTTAATTGGCACCGTATCACCTGTCTGATGTTTAACTGTTTTTCCATATCATACATAGAAGCAGCATGAACTGTGACATCAACCTCGTTAGCTGGAATGTCAAGGGCCTGAATCACCCGGTAAAGAGGAAAAAAGCACTAGTACACCTCAAGCGTCTGAGGACGGGAATTGCCTTTCTGCAGGAGACCCACCTTCGAAGGTCAGATCACTCTCGTTTAAAATGTGGTTGGGTGGGTCAGCTCTTCCATTCTACTTTTCAGGCTAAGGCGAGAGGCGTTGCCATATTGATAAATAAGGATATATCTTTTACCCCCTCTGGTATCATAGCAGACTCAAACGGACGTTATATTATAGTTACTGGCCAACTCTATAACACCAAGGTTGTACTGGCTAACGTATATGCTCCGAATTTTGATGATGCCCAGTTTTTTGATCGTCTCATCAAATTACTTCCAGATCTAAACTCTCACCAGCTCATTATGGGAGGTGATTTTAATTTTTGTTTAGAACCTGGGATGGACAGATCAACAGCCAGAAAAGGTTATGTAGCATCTAAATCAGTTTCCTATATACAAACTTTTCTTTCGGAATTTGGCATATCCGATATATGGCGTTTTTTGCATCCAAAAAGTAGGGAATACTCCTTCTTTTCGCATGTGCACCACACATATAGCAGAATCGACTATTTTTTCACTGACAATAAATTAACTCCCTACATAAGTTTTTGTGAGTATCAAACTATACTAATATCTGACCATGCTCCCCTTTTATTGAAGCTGAATTTGCCTGAATCAAGGACAATTAGAAGAAATTGGAGGTTTAACTCTCTATTATTAGCAGATGAAAATTTTGTACTTTTTTTATCAGAACAAATCTCTCTATTTTTGGAAATAAACATGACCACAGATGTTTCAGTTGCGACTGTTTGGGAGGCCCTTAAGGCTTACTTAAGAGGGCAGATAATATCTTTCATGGCTAATAAGAGAAAGAACTCTGAAGCAAAACAACTAAGTCTGGACAAGCAAATAGCTGAAATTGATAAAATATATGCACAATTCCCATCTCCTGACTTATATAAAGAGCGTATGAAACTTAAAGCAGAATATGACCTTATTTCATCATTTTTCATTGAAAACCTTCTGCTCAGGAATAGGAGTGTTCTGTATGAACATGGTGAGAAGGCAGGGGAAATTCTGTCCAGACAATTGAAGGGGGTAAGAGCTAAACAAATTATCAATGGGGTGCTTTCTCAGGATGGTAGGGTCACTACAGACCAACAGGAAATAAATAATATTTTTAAAGATTACTATTGTAAACTGTATGCATCCAACAGTCCCTCCAATCCCAATGCCATACAGGACTTCTTTAAGGATCTACGTATCCCATCCTTGCCACCAGATCAGGTCTTAAATCTAGATAAGCCAGTAACACAACAAGAAATATCGGAGGCCATTAAGTCTCTGCAAACTAAAAAATCACCTGGTTTGGATGGTCTGCCGTGTGAATTTTATGTGAAATTCTCTACACAGTTAGCTCCTATTTTGGCAGCCATGTATTCAGAATCACTAGTAGCGGGATTTCTCCCAACCACCCTAAATCAGGCATGCATAACATTACTGGCAAAAAAGAGCAAGGACCCCTTAGACTGCGGATCCTATAGACCCATATCTTTGTTAAACACAGACTATAAAATATTGGCCAAAGTATTAGCTTACCGTTTGGAAAACATTTTACCCAGTTTAATATCCCCAGACCAGACAGGTTTTGTTAAGCATAGACGCTCCTTTTTTAATACCCGACGCCTGTTTAACATAATGTACACTCCTTGTCAAGCTGCTTCAGAATGTCTTCTCTCCATGGATGCAGAGAAGGCATTCGATAGAGTAGAATGGGACTACCTCTTTGAAACGCTGGCAAAATTCGGATTTGGGGAAACATTCATCACATGGATAAAACTGTTATATTCCAGCCCTTCTGCTATGATTCTGACTAATAATTTGTATTCAAGTCCTTTTGATTTACACCGTGGAACTCGCCAGGGATGCCCCCTCAGTCCCCTTCTTTTTGTCCTGGCTATCGAACCCCTAGCTTTAGCCATTAGATCTAATCACTCTATAATGGGCATACATAGAGGAAACATAGAACATAAATTGTCCCTTTATGCTGACGATCTTCTCCTTTATGTGTCCAACGCAGAATCTGCAATTCCATTAATTCTTAGCCTGTTACAACAGTTTGGTGAAATCTCCGGTTATAAATTGAATTTAAATAAAAGTGAGCTACTGCCCTTGAATATGGACGTCTCAATACTAGAAAACATTGGGTTGCCCTTTAAGATCACTACAGACAGTTTTAATTACCTCGGAATTACTATTACAAAGAATTTTAAAGACCTCTTCAGGCAAAACTTTGGGAAGTTGTTTACACAAACCAAGCAAGATCTGGCTAATTGGACTCCCCTTTTCATTTCACTTATAGGCAGAGTCAATGTAATTAAGATGACTGTGCTTCCAAAATATTTGTATCTGTTTCAATGCTTACCTGTATTTATCCCTGGTACATTTTTCAAAAAATTAGACTCAATAATCTCATCTTATATTTGGAATGGCAAACAGCCACGTCTGCGCAAGGAGTTTTTACAAAGAGCAAAACATGATGGAGGTATGGCCCTTCCAAATTTCTGTATGTATTACTGGGCCACCAACTTGCATTGCATGTCATACTGGACATATTACCATCTACATAAGGAAAGTCCTACATGGGTGAAGCTGGAGACACATTCTAGTGGTTCTGCTTCTTTAGCAGCCCTAATGGGTGCAGCTTTGCCTCTATCAGTGAAGACAATTAATATTAATCCTGTAGTAAGTCACTCGCTCAAAATATACTGTCAATTTCGAAAACATTTTAACCTGCAAGGAATGAGCCTTTTCAGTCCAGTAGCATCAAATCACTGCTTTCCACCTTCAACACTTGACACAGCTTTTAATATGTGGCATCAAAGGGGTTTGAAATGCTTCAATGATCTTTTTATAGACAATATATTCTCCTCTTTTACGGAGTTGTCCAAGAAATTTAATCTACCCAGTTCCCATATATTTAGATATTTCCAGATAAGGGATTATGTTAAAACAGTTCTTCCGCAGTTCCCTAACAAACCCTCTAAATCAACCACAGATGAAATTATGTGTTTAAATCCAATAAAGAAGAGGGCAATATCATATATACTTAATTTACTCTCAGTATTAGAATGCACTTCCATGCTAAGAATCAGAACAGCATGGGAACAAGACCTCCAAACATCAATAGATGACGTAACCTGGGCAAACATTGAGAAAAGGGTTCACTCATCTTCAATGTGCGCACGACACTCACTGGTCCAATTTAAAGTGATACACCGGGTGCACTTCTCAAAAGCAAAATTAGCAAAAATATTTCCCCATATTAACCCATTATGTGATAGATGTAAACTAGACAACGCAACATTAATACACATGTTTTGGCTTTGTCCGAAGCTAAAGGGGTACTGGAAGTCCATCTTCGAAGCACTCTCTACGGTTTTAACAATTCAAATCGATCCAAACCCTTTCATTTCCGTATTTGGAATCATTCCTGAAGGGATGGAACTACCTGTCGGGGGTCACAAAATAGTTGCCTTCACCACCCTCCTCGCACGCCGCCTGATATTGTTGAAGTGGAAGGAGGCTGACCCACCCTTAGTCTCCCACTGGATAAGGGACGTACTAGCAAACCTGAAGCTGGAGAAAATAAGATACACATTACGGGGCTCTGAAAACAAGTTTTTTAAAGTGTGGAGACCTTTTTTTACTTTTTTTGACCAATCTTCTACACAAGTGCAGGAAGAGCCCTAGATATGTACCTAGATATGGCCTTGTCATGCTGCGTCTACATTATGTTTCAGTTTTCAATTACTGTGTTTTAGGTGCCTTGTACTGAACTTTATCTATTTATTTATTTTTTTACTCCGGGTACTTTTGTACTCTTACTTTTGTTTTTTTGTTTTTGTTTTGAGTGACAGCAGGGGTAGGGGATGAAGAGGGTTTGAATATTTTGTCAATGTGAATGTGAAATCAATAAAAAGAACTATGAAAGAAAGAAGTACAATTTATCCCAAAAGTTACTCAAGTAGATGTAACGTTGTAAATGTAGCGCGTTACTACCCACCTCTGATCTAAGCCATACATCACCAAGTCCAATGCAAAGCGTGGGACGCAGTGGTGAAAAAGCAGTGGTCCCCAACCTTTTTGTAACTGCGGACCGGTCAACGCTGGAAAATTTGTCCCACGGACCGGGGAGGGAATTAAAAAAAAAAAAAAAAAAAAATTTTTTATTATTTTTTTATTTTTTTTGGCATTAAAAAATGCAATCATGCGTGCTTACGGACTGTATTCCTGCAGACTGTATTGATATATAATGTAGGAACCAGAATATTATTAACAGAAACAAACAACCCTTTTGTGTGAATGAGTGTAAATGGGGGAGGGAGGTTTTTTTGGGTTGGTGCACTAATTGTAAGTGTATCTTGTGTTTTTTATGTTGATTTAATAAAATAAAAAAAATACATACCGTATTTTCCGCACCATAAGGCGCCCTGGGTTATAAGCCGCGCCTTCAATGAACGGCATATTTCAAAACTTTGTCCACCTATAAGCCGCCCCGTGTTATAAGCCGCATCTAACTGCGCTAAAGGAATGTCAAAAAAACAGTCAGATAGGTCAGTCAAACTTTAATAATATATTAAAAACCAGCGTGATGTGGGCGTGCATGGAGTCGTATATCAACATGGACGGAGCTGCGTGAAAAAAGCCACCCGGCCTCTTCGCGTAAACTTACCTTAACCACTCGCTCATCTTTTCTTCATCCATCCCTTCGAGTTAGCTTTTATGATGACGCCGGCTGGAAAGGTCTCTTTTGGCAAGGTCTTCCTTTTGAATATCACCATGGGTGGAAGTTTCTGGCCATTAGCATGGCAAGCTAGAACCACAGTGAAGGATGACTTCTCATTCCCTGTGGTGCGAATATTCACCGTACGTGCTCCCGTTGTATCCACAGTGCGGTTCACAGGAATATCAAAAGTCAGTGGAACCTCGTCCATGTTGATAATGTTCTCTGGCCGGATCTTTTTTTCAGCTATCTTCTTTTTACAATATGCACGGAAAGTAGCCAGCTTTTCTTGAAAGTCTTTAGGCAGTTGCTGTGAAATAGTAATCCGTGTGCGGATGGAGAGATTGCGTCTTTTCATGAACCGGATCCCTGTCGCTTAGTAGGAGCCATTTTGTGGTCTTTACAGATGTAAACACACAAAGGAAATGAAACGTACGGTAATATCCGCGCGCTTTTTCTTCTTCTACGCGGGCGGGTGGTTGCTTACAGTAGAAGAAGAAGCGCTTCCTGTTCTATGGGGGCGGGTGCTTACCTTGGCGGTTGCTTGCGTAGAAGAAGAAGCACTTCCTCTTCTACGGGGAAAAAAGATGGCGGCTGTTTACCGTAGTTGCGAGACCGAACTTTATGAAAATGAATCTTAATATTAATCCATATATAAAGCGCACCGGGTTAAAAGCCGCACTGTCAGCTTTTGAGTAAATTTGTGGTTTTTAGGTGCGGCTAATAGTGCGGAAAATACGGTATTTTTAAAAAAATTTTCATTTCTTGTGCGGCCCGGTACCAATCGATCCACGGACCGGTGGTTGGGGACCACTGATGTAAAGCACGCCGTCACTGGACTCTAGAGCAGTGGAGACGCCTTCTATGGAGTGATGAATCACGCTTTTCCATCTGGCAATCTGATGGACCAGTCTGGGTTTGGAGGTTGCCAGGAGAACGCTACATTTCGGACTGCATTGTGCCGAGTGCGGAATTTGGTGGAGGAGGAATTATGGTGTGGGGTTGTTTTTCAGGAGTTAGTTCCAGTGAAAGGAACTTTGAATGCTCCGGGATACCAAAACATTTTTGGACAATTCCATGCTCCCAACCTTGTGGGAACAGTTTGGAGCGGGGCCCCTTCCTCTTCCAACATGACTGTGCACCAGTGCACAAAGCAAGGTCCATAATGAGTCTGGTGTGGATCAACTTGACTGGCCTGCACAGAGTCCTGACCTGAACCCGATAGAACACCTTTGGGATGAATTAGAACGGAGACTGAGAGCCAGGCCTTCTCTAATGCGCTTTTTGTACTCCACTTTCATTTTCTTACCCTGACTTTGATTTAGATGGTTACTTTGTTCTATGTCATTATATTTATTTTATTACTTGATTAGTGTGTTTTCTATACTCTCAATGAAACATCAACCTTTTGGTGTTGCTTGCTTACAGTACTTGCTAGCGTCATTTAATGAACTGGCATCAGCTCTCCAATCAGCTAAACAGACTCAATAACTCCACGATGATGTTTTGGTAATATAACTGATTGACATAAATGATTAACATCAATCAATCAATCAAAGTTTATTTACATAGCCCTAAATCACGAGTGTCTCAAAGGGCTGCACAAGCCACAACGACATCCTGGGCTCAGATCCCACATCCGGGCAAGGAAAAACTCAACCCAATGGGACAATGAGAAACCTTGGAGGGGACCGCAGATGTGGGGATCCCGCCTTCCGCCACAATGCAGCTGAGATACGCTCCAGCAACCCCTGCGACCCCGAAAGGGACAAGCGGTAGGAAATGGATGGATGGATTCATCTCAATAATTTATGTCATTATTTATGTCATCATTCATGTCATCATTTACATCATCATTCATGTCATCATCCATGTCATCATTTGTCAAACATTTATGTCAATAATTTATGTCAACTAATTATATTAATCAGCCCTGTGATGAGGTGGTGACTTGTCCAGGGTGTACCCCGCCTTCCGCCCGAATGCAGCTGTGATAGGCACCCCCCGCAACCCCGAAAGGGACAAGCGGTAGAAAATGGTTGGATGGATGGATTTATCTCAATCATTTATGTCATCATTTATGTCAATCATTTATGTCATCATTTATGTCACCATTTATGTCAATCATTTATGTCATCATTTATGTCACCATTTATGTCAATCTTTTATGCCATCATTTATGTCAGTCATTTATGTTAATCATTTATGTAATCATTTATGTCAATCATTTATGTCAATCATTTGTCATTATTTATGTCACCATTTATGTCGTTATTTATGTCAATCAATTATGTCATCATTTATGTCATAATTTATGTCAATCATTTATGTCAATCATTTATGTCATTATTTATGTCACCATTTATGTCATCATTTATGTCATCTTTTATGTCACCATTTATGTCAATCATTTATGTCACCATTTATGTCATCATTTATGTCAATCATTTATGTCAGTCATTTAAGTTATCATTTATGTCAATCATTTATGTCACCATTTATGTCAATCATTTATGTCATCATTTATGTCAATCATTTATGTCATCATTTATGTCACCATTTATGTCAATCATTTATGTCATCATTTATGTCACCATTTATGTCAATCATTTATGCCATCATTTATGTCAGTCATTTATGTTAATCATTTATGTAATCATTTATGTCAATCATTTATGTCAATCATTTGTCATTATTTATGTCACCATTTATGTCATTATTTATGTCAATCAATTATGTCATCATTTATGTCATAATTTATGTCAATCGTTTATGTCAATCATTTATGTCATTATTTATGTCACCATTTATGTCATCATTTATGTCATCTTTTATGTCACCATTTATGTCATCATTTAAGTCATCATTTATGTCATCATTTATGTCACCATTTATGTCATAATTTATGTCAATCATTTATGTCAATCATTTAAGTTATCATTTATGTCAATCATTTATGTCACCATTTATGTCAATCATTTATGTCATCATTTATGTCACCATTTATGTCAATCATTTATGTAATCATTTATGTCAATCATTTATGTCAATCATTTGTCATTATTTATGTCATCATTTATGTCAATCAATTATGTCATCATTTATGTCATCTTTTATGTCACCATTTATGTCACCATTTATGTCATCATTTATGTCATCATTTATGTCATCATTTATGTCATCATTTATGTCACCATTTATGTCAATCATTTAAGTTATCATTTATGTCAATCATTTATGTCACCATTTATGTCAATCATTTATGTCACCATTTATGTCAATCATTTATGTCAATCATTTATGTAATCATTTATGTCAATCATTTGTCATTATTTATGTCACCATTTATGTCATTATTTATGTCAATCAATTATGTCATCATTTATGTCATAATTTATGTCAATCATTTATGTCAATCATTTATGTCATTATTTATGTCACCATTTACGTCATCATTTATGTCATCTTTTATGTCATCATTTATGTCATCATATATGTCATCATTTATGTCACCATTTATGTCAATCATTTATGTCAATCATTTAAGTTATCATTTATGTCAATCATTTATGTCACCATTTATGTCAATCATTTATGTCATCATTTATGTCACCATTTATGTCAATCATTTATGTCAATCATTTATGTAATCATTTATGTCAATCATTTATGTCAATCATGTGTCATTATTTATGTCATCATTTATGTCAATCAATTATGTCATCATTTATGTCATCTTTTATGTCACCATTTATGTCACCATTTATGTCATCATTTATGTCATCATTTGTCATCTTTTATGTCACCATTTATGTCATCATTTATGTCACCATTTATGTCAATCATTTATGTCATCATTTATGTCACCATTTATGTCAATCATTTATGTCAATCATTTATGTAATCATTTATGTCAATCATTTGTCATTATTTATGTCACCATTTATGTCATTATTTATGTCAATCAATTATGTCATCATTTATGTCAATCATTTATGTCATTATTTATGTCACCATTTATGTCATCATTTATGTCATCTTTTATGTCATCATTTATGTCATCATATATGTCATCATTTATGTCACCATTTATGTCATAATTTATGTCAATCATTTATGTCAATCATTTAAGTTATCATTTATGTCAATCATTTATGTCACCATTTATGTCAATCATTTATGTCATCATTTATGTCACCATTTATGTCAATCATTTATGTCAATCATTTATGTAATCATTTATGTCAATCATTTATGTCAATCATGTGTCATTATTTATGTCATCATTTATGTCAATCAATTATGTCATCATTTATGTCATCTTTTATGTCACCATTTATGTCACCATTTATGTCATCATTTATGTCATCATTTATGTCATCTTTTATGTCACCATTTATGTCATCATTTATGTCACCATTTATGTCATAATTTATGTCAATCATTTATGTCAGTCATTTAAGTTATCATTTATGTCAATCATTTATGTCACCATTTATGTCAATCATTTATGTCACCATTTATGTCAATCATTTATGTAATCATTTATGTCAATCATTTATGTCAACCATTTGTCATTATTTATGTCACCATTTATGTCATTATTTATGTCATCATTTATGTCAATCAATTATGTCATCATTTATGTCAATCATTTATGTCATCTTTTATGTCACCATTTATGTCATCATTTATGTCAATCATTTATGTCAATCATTTATGTAATCATTTATGTCAATCATTTATGTCAACCATTTGTCATTATTTATGTCACCATTTATGTCATTATTTATGTCATCATTTATGTCAATCAATTATGTCATCATTTATGTCATCATTTATGTCAATCATTTATGTCATCATTTATGTCACCATTTATGTCATCATTTATGTCACCATTTGTCACCATTTATGTCAATCATTTATGTCATCATTTGTTTCTATTATAGTCCACTAGTGTCAAGTATAAAAGTATTTATTTATATTATAGTCCACTAATGTCAAGTATAAAAGTATTTTTTTATATTATAGTCCACTAATGTCAAGTATAAAAGTATATATTCCTGTTAAAGTGCACTCATATCAAGTATAAAAGTATGTGTTTCTATTATAGTCCACTAATGTCAAGTATAACATTAATTATTTCTATTATAGTCCACTAATGTAAAGTACAAAAGTATATATTTATATTATAGTCCACTAATGTAAAGTACAAAAGTAGTTATTCCTATTATAGCCCACTCATGTCAATTATAAAAGTATTTATTTCAATACCAGTCCACTGTCATTTGTAAAAGTATTTATTGCTATTATAGTCCACTAACGTCATTTATACAAGTATTTATTTCTCTTATAGTCCACTACTGTTAAGTATAAAAGTATTTATTCCTATTATAGTCCACATCAATCAAGTATAAAAGTATTTCTTTCTATTATAGTCCACTACTATTATGTATAAAAGTATTTATTCCTATTATAGTCCACTCCTGTCAAGTATAAAATTATTTATTTATATTATAGTCCACCAATGTCAAGTATAAAAGCATTTGTGTCTATTATAGTCCACTAAAATCGAGTATAGAATTATTTGTTTTTATTATAGTCCACTAATGTCAATTATAAAAGTATGTATTTCTATTATAGTCCACTAATGTCAATTATAAAAGTATGTATTTCTATTATAGTCCACTAATGTCAATTATAAAAGTATGTATTTCTATTATAGTCCACCAATGTCAAGTATAAAATTATTTATTCTTATTATAGTCCACATCAATCAAGTATAAAAGTATTTATTTCTATTATAGTCCACTACTGTTATGTATAAAAGTATTTATTCCTATTATAGTCCACATCAATCAAGTATAAAAGTATTTCTTTCTATTATAGTCCACTACTGTTATGTATAAAAGTATTTATTCCTATTATAGTCCACTCCTGTCAAGTATAAAATTATTTATTTCTATTATAGTCCACTAATGTCAAGTATAAAATTATGTATTCTTATTATAGTCCACATCAATCAAGTATAAAAGTATTTATTCCTATTATAGTCCACATCAATCAAGTATAAAAGTATTTCTTTCTATTATAGTCCACTACTGTTATGTATAAAAGTATTTATTCCTATTATAGTCCACTCCTGTCAAGTATAAAATTATTTATTTCTATTATAGTCCACTAATGTCAAGTATAAAATTATGTATTCTTATTATAGTCCACATCAATCAAGTATAAAAGTATTTATTGCTATTATAGTCCACTCATCCATCCATCCATTTTCTACCGCTTATTCCCTTTGGGGTCGCGGGGGGCGCTGGAGCCTATCTCAGCTACAATCGGGCGGAAGGCGGGGTACACCCTGGACAAGTCGCTACCTCATCGCAGTATAAATGCCACTCATGTCAAGTATAAATGTATTTTTTCCTATTATATTATATTATTTCTTATTGTCAAATATAAACCGGAGTAGCGGCAGCCAATCCAGAGGGAGTTTAAAGTCAGCTGACCTGTCATGTGTGACGTGGGTTACACTTGAATTGCTATTGCGACATCCAGTGGACACATTTAGAACAGCAGTGTATTTCTTTAAAAAAAATATTACATGTAATTAAATGTTGCATAAATTAAGTTTTACAGAACATCATTGCATTTTTAATTGATATTTCATAAAAAAATGCAGAAATGATATTTTGACGCTAAAATCAACGTTCAAAAACATTGAATTCCGCTTTTTACTGTAAATTTCACATGCCTGCGAGCGGATGGAGAGAAGGGAGGAGCTTATTGGCCACATGGTCAGACTGGCGCAATGCTCGTCACCTCCATTTCGACCATATATGGAATATGTGCTGACGTCACACTTGAATGAAACGTCACACATGGAGCAAATTCCAATGGAGGAAGTATGAAGGAAAATTGTTTTGTACGACACTTTTTCAGGAGCAAATAGACAAAAGCAGGTTGCAAAAAGTCACAATGTTGACTCACATTTCAGGTTCTCTTCCGAGGCTGAGTGCATCCAGCGGCGCTGGTGAGCAGAAGTGAGAATCATCCAAGTCCATTCTAAACATTTGGACTTTTTATTCATGTTGTCACGGGCATTAAGGTGTAAAAAGACGATTGTGATCAAAGCAAATCAAAGGGAAACTACTCACCCTCTGAAGATGACAGATAGTGACATCTAGTGGCCTTTTATAGCCACTCCAGTTGGGAAACACAATCAAGTAATGTGTTATTTGTCAATCATTTCCTGCTTCTATGGTTATCATCACTCGTGTTCTTTGTACCATTACTGACACACGCAGAAAAAAGCCAAAACAAAGACTTAGGAAGCATATCAATCAAGCGTATTTTGATCTTTTTCATTTTCAAAACCAAAACCATACATGGACCTTCTGTCTTGCCTCTGGTGAGGGCGGTCGCATTTATTTCCGCTCCCTCTCCCTGGCTTGCTCTCTTTGTTTTTGTCTTGTCTGAACTTTTTTGAAGCCTCTTTCTTTGCGCTGTCCTCAAATCTAAACATCAGACATGGAAATGATCAGCTGGACTCTCGACGTGAGAGATTCCTGGGATAATTGGAGAATCGTGTGCCTCTCAGTCCTTTCCATCGAGGACGTGGAAGACATCTACCTATTTGGAACCGTGATCGCGGGGCACCTGCTGATTGGGCTGGGCATTGCTCTGGTGTATCGTCAAATTCGTAAAGCCGATGGCAGCCACTCAAGGAGCCCAAAGGCTGTTCGTCGCAATGGATGGTTTGGGCAGGGCTGTGGGAACGCAGACTGTGGCGATTTCTGAACTGAATCGCAAGATGGATCACATCATGCGGAAGCTTGCTGAAAAGGAAAATTGAATTGAATTTGAGAGCACCCGGCATGGACAAATAGAACAGACAAGTCATTGTTTTGTCTGCTCGCGGAAAACAAACATCCTAATCTACGATTTGACTCCCTCGAATGGCCTTGACGCTGTGAAAACAGGACCCGGCTGTTCTGAAAAACACCCCCGAGGACACCTCAATGATGGACGCTTTTGACCTCCCTCCCTCCTCAACGACACCTGGAGTCGAACTTCAGTCTATAAAAAACATTACATCATCACACCCAAGACAATTGGGCACACACGCACACACACCCCCTCTCCCACCCCACGCCTTCACCACCGCTTCTTTCCCCTCAAGGTGATGGTCGGATGGCAGCGCTTCATAGCAGCGGTCGCCTTCCAGGGCCCCAACTCCCCGCCCCTCTGTTGCGAGTTTGTCGTGATTAAATGTAACGTGTTTATGTGTGCATTGCATGGAGGTTTTTTCCCACTCCAGACTGGGCCCCCCTAGGAGCCCAGTCTAGATTGTATTTTTTTACTCATTTTTTCCCCAAGCGCTTTACCTTTTTCCCATCTTTTACGGGACGCCTTACTAAAAACTAAAGAAGAGACATTTTACCAAGGTATGCCTATAGGCTACTGTTTCAAACCTTTCAGATTGCCATATAACTTGGTGCATGTAGTCCAGAATATGCAAACACCAATGAGGAATTATTTGATCATGTGATTTGTCTGTCTCCATACAGTTCACATTGCCATGATAACAATGTTGAAAGCCATTCCCTCAGCATATTGAGAAGGAAATAGGCACTGACACTACCCATATCCACATAGCTTTTATTTGTACTAAATATATGTTGTCCTGTCAGTTGTACGACACATGGAAATACATGCTAACTAGCATTTGTTAGCATGCTAACATTGTTTACATACCAAATGTCCATTTCCATTTATGACAAGTTTATGAAAATGTAAATGCCTGACTTACCTATCAAGGAGGAAATGAGCAAGTTTGGCGTCAAGATGACAAAATCTTCAATGGTCTCCATCTTTCAAAGACATCCCCGATACAAATCGTGGTTTTTTTGTTCCTGGCTTTGTTATGAATAAGTTGAGAATGGTAACTTTTAGATGGACTAAGGTCTGACATGTTTAGTAACTTTACCAGTGGCAGTAGCCAGACCAAGATGGCAACATGGATGTGACACACTCACAAACTTTCTAATTGGTCAAACGGTGGAGGGCGGGCAGAGGTGGGTAGAGTAGCCAGAAATTGTACTCAAGTAAGAGTACTGTTACTTTAGAGATTTATTACTCAAGTAAAAGTAAGGAGTAGTCACCCAAATATTTACTTGAGTAAAAGTAAAAAGTATGTTGTAAAAAAACTACTCAAGTACTGAGTAACTGATGAGTAACATACACACACATATCATATATATATATATATATATATATATATATATATATATATATATATATATATATATATATATATATATATATATATATATATATATATAAATATATATATATATATATACACACACACACACACACACACACATATATACATATATATATATATATATATATATATATACGGTATATATATATATATATATATACACACACACACATTATATATATATATATATATATATATATATATATATATATATATATATATATATACATACATTGATATATACAGTATATAATTTTTATTTTATTTTTTTGCCGTTTTTGTTTACATGTTAAAGGTGTTTTAATGAATATACATGCATGTTTAACACATATAGATTCCTTTCTTTCATGAAGACAAGAATATAAGTTGGTGTATTACCTGATTCTGATGACTTGCATTGATTGTAATCAGACAGTAGTGATGACAAACGTCCACGTTTTCAAATGGAGGAGAAAAAAAGTTCCTCCTTTCTGTCTAATACCACATGAAAGTGGTTGGTTTTTGGCATCTTATATGTCCAGCTTCCATATTCGTTTTTGTACACTTTACAAGAAATACATTGGCGGCAAACTCCGTAGCTTGCTAGCTTGTTTGCGCAGGCTTTCGGAGACTCTTATTTTGAAAGCGCAGGCGCGATGGAGCGGCACTTTTATTGTGAAGACAGGAACTGTGCAGTCAGTCTTTAGGCTTATGACGGGGTGTACGGTTAAAATAAAAAATGGTCTTTTTTCCTTCACACTTTTGATTGATTGATTGGAACTTGTATTAGTAGATTGCACAGTACAGTATATATTCCGTACAATTGACCACTAAATGGTAACACCCCAATAAGTTTTTCAACTTGTTTAAGTCAGGTCATGTGACCGCCTGGCTCTGTTTGATTGGTCCAACGTCACCAGTGACTGCATCTGATTGGTGGAACGGAGTGAACGTCACCAGTGACTGTATTTGTTGAAACGCAGGCACTATGAAGGTCTGTCTGACAGACCAAAACAAACAAAGCGTGCATTAACAGATCGATAAAAATTAGTAGCGAGTAGCGAGCTGAATGTAGATAAAAGTAGCGGAGTAAAAGTAGCGTTTCTTCTCTATAAATATACTCAAGTAAAAGTAAAAGTATGTTGCATTAAAACTACTCTTAGAAGTACAATTTATCCCAAAAGTTACTCAAGTAGATGTAACGGAGTAAATGTAGCGCGTTACTACCCACCTCTGAGGGCGGGGCATCGAAATCAATCAATCAATCAATCAAAGTTTATTTATATAGCCCGAAATGAAAACAATAACAATATTTCTGGGCTGTAAATGTAATTTTGAAATGAGCATATCCTGGCTGTTATCGTTTATAGAGATATTGGAAAAGAAGATGATTTATTAATGAGGTATCATGGCCATTTAATGATGACTTGACATGACTTTTCTTCTAAGTTGTTTTATTTTTATTTCAACACTTATGTGTATAGATCAACTTCAGATCAGTCCATCCATTACAAGTTGGAATTATGTTTTTGTTTGTTCTATGCCCTTTTTTGTCAAACAATACTTGTTTCTTTTACGGCAAAAACACAAAATATTGAAACTGAACTGAAACTGAACTGATTCATAACAACATTGATTTTGATTCATTATTATTTTTATTTTTTTAAACTAAAAATAAAAAGACCTTTGTGTTATTAGTAGGGGTGTAATGGTACACAAAAATTTCGGTTGGGTATGTACCTCGGTTCGGTTCATTTGCGGTACAGTAAGAAAACAACAAAATATAAACTTTTGGGGTTATTTATTTACCAAATTTGCAAAATCTTGCACCAAAAATATTTTTCTAAGTGGAATATTTGATGTGAAGTAATGGGAACCTTGGATAGGTCAATAATTCATAATAACATTGATTTTTGATTCAATATTATGTTTTGAGCAATGACAGTTTGAAACATTGCAACTTTTTCTAAATTACATTTAACCTTTAAGCTTTTTTATTTCACTTTTGTTATGTTTTTGTTCATTTTAATAGTATTTTTAGAATGTGCTGTGGGCCTTTAAAACATTAACTGTGGGCCGCAACGGGGCACACTTTTGACACCCCTGCTATAGATAATAAAAAATTAAATGTGATAAATCTATGGATAAAAATCAGAGCCTGGCGACACATGCGCGTTTATCATAACTCTCTCTCTCTCTCTGTCTCTGCCCCTCCCTCACCAATGCTGCTGCGCGCACAATTTGTTTTGTTTTTAACCCCTTCTTAACCCTGAACGTACACTGAAAATACACGCAACCCTAATTCAAAATGCCGGACATTTGAGGCATTTAAGAAACCCCGCCCGGACAGCTCCGCAAAAGAGGACATGTCCAGTGAAAAGAGGACGTATGGTCAGTAAGTTATTCTCGTTACCTTTTATTCTACTTTGATGTTTTTGTAGTAGTCATTTTACAATTTTAAGAATGTGAGCCACACTTTGGGACACACCTGTTTTTTTCATTGAATGACAATAGCAGGAGTTTTGTCAAATAGATCCTGTCCAGACTTCCCTTTATTTGGGCACATTTCACAGAGCACTAAAGGGATGAAGAAAATGATCACTAATGGTACAAATGTATATGCATTGCTACAAAGTAGTAGTTACAGACTAATGAGCACAAGAGTCATAAAAACAATATTCTTGTCCAGCTGCCGTACACAAAATAACTATCATTCATTAAAAAAAAAAAAGGGTTGACTACATTCGTTAAACTAGGAGAATACATTTGGTAAATGAGTTGTTAAGACGTGTACACAGTTTGATTCCTGCTGAGGTGAAGCATTGAAATGGTTAAAAAGCAGCCTGGTCAGATGTCATCGTAAACACTTCATAGGCCGCACGCTTTTATGCGTCCACATTGGAGCGTGCAGACAATTAACGTGTGTATTTTATGTCTACATTGGAGCGTGCAGACAATTAACGTGTGTGTTTTATGTCCGCATTGGAGCACGCAGACAATGACATCCTTTTAGGCTGGTGTCACTCTCTAATAGATACCGTATGATGATGTTGCTGAATCACAGGAGCCTCCTGGCAACTCAGGAACGTTCCAGAAAGCACAGCTGTTGCTTTTATACAAGTCATATTCCCACTTCCAAATTGCGTTGGCAAGATCTCGGCAAAATGGAGCCTTTGTTTGCGCGAAAACGCTACTTTTTCCCTACACTTTGAGCCCTGCGGCTTATTAAACGGCGCGGCTGATTGGTGGATTGTTTCTGAAAACACATGCAAAGGACACTAAAAAGGCGTGTTGTTGTTTGTGATATGGCGCCATCTTTTGGACGAGTTCGCTCCCTGCAGGTGGGTGAATGCCTATGTTTAAAATTTTGAACCGGAAGTAGAAGTGCCCGTTCCGTCTTCTAGCCATCCATAGCAAAACCTACTCGTATGGATTCGTCTTTCGTCAACAAAAAACACGCAAAGACACTAAATAGGTGTGTTATTGTTTGTGCTGTGGTGCCATCTTTTGGACGCGTTTGCTTACTGCAGGTGCTTTCAACCAGAAGTACAGGTGCCATTCAGTCTTCCAGCCGTCATTAGCGTTTCTACTTGTAAGGATTCTTTATTTATCCTTCTAAGCAACGTTTGCAAGTTTTACAATATAACTAAAACAATTCTTACTTGCTAAACCGTCCCGTGTGTGATGTCTGTAGGAGTGTTTTCATGCATATTTGTACCTGCTACATCACATCGGGAAGCAATCCGCCATTTTCTCAAACACCGAGTCAAATCAGCTCTGTTATTTTCCGTTTTTTCCACTGTTTTCCGTACCTTGGAGACATCATGCCTCGTCGGTGTGTTGTCGGAGGGTGTAACTACACCAACAGGGACGGATTCAAGTTGCACCAGTGGCCCAAAGATGCCAAAGTGTTTGTTCCGCACACTTTACCGACGAAAGCTATGCTACGACAGAGATGGCAAGAATGTGTGGATATCCTGCGACACTCAAAGCAGATGCATTTCCAACCATAAAGTCAAAGAAATCTGCCGCCAGACCCCCATTGAATCTGCCGGAGTGTGTGAGCAATTCAGGGACAAAGGACCTCGGTAGCACGGCAAGCAATGGCGGCAGTTTGTTCCCGCTAGAGATGCGCGGTTTGCGGGCACAACCGCGGAGTCCGTGGATTATCCGCGGATCGGGCGGATGAAATGAAAAAAAATTAGATTTTATCCGCGGGTCGGGTCGGGTGGTTCAAATTACAAAAAAAAATTAGATTTTAAATAGATTCAGGCGGGTGGCAGTTAAACCAATTGGGAAATATATATACATAGTTAAATGTTGTTACCCACATACGAAAAAACGAGCAGGCACCTGCAGCATATGCCACAACAGAAGAAAAAAAAAAAAGAGATGGACACTTTTACTGAGCGGAGAAGGGACGCCTCGCCGGGGTCCGGGACCGAGGCCCCTTCCCCCGAGAGGGCCCCACCGGGAGCCGTAGCTGAGGCGATCCGCGAGAAGGGCCCGACGCACGTCCAGGGTCACCACCGCGCCCACCGCACCGACACCCCGCCTCGTCCGCCTTCGCCGCGGCCGGCGTCACGCGCAGCAGGTAAGCAGCTTACCTGCCCGCCACCCCCGTGGCCGGGGGCTCGTAACAGGGGTCACTCCGCGCGCTCCGCCCGCGCAGCTTACCTGCCCGCCACCCCTGTTGCCGGGGGCGCGTAACAGGGGTCACTCCGCGCGCAGTGCGCTCACGAAAGGGGTAGGGCTCACCCTGGTTGATATAGACAGCAGGACGGTGGCCATGGAAGTCGGAACCCGCTAAGGAGTGTGTAACAACCCACCTGCCGAATCAACTAGCCCTGAAAATGGATGGCGCTGGAGCGTCGGGCCCATACCCGGCCGTCGCCGGCAGCGAGACGCGCTTGGAGGTGCGCTCAGCGCGGCTCCCATATGATTGCGCACTGGTGTGCGTCTGGGCCGTGACAGCGTGGCACGCGAATGTCTGTGCTGCATTGGATCAGTCTCCTTTCTTTAACAGGCAAAAGCTTTATAACCTCACTAATGCCTTGCATCGTCTATATTAGATATATAACAACGGGCGGGTGCGGGCGGGTGCGGTTCTGATCAAATGTTACATCGGGTGGATGGCGGATGGTTGACGACTTTCTGAAATAATTGCCTATCCGCGCATCTCTAGTTCCCGCAGACGAGCGAGCTAAACCCCCTGGATGTCTTGGCTCACACCGTCCCTTATGCCACCGAAGATGATCAAGAGAAGAATATCGACCCTAGCTTCCCTGGCCTGCTGACATCAACTCCAAAACTGGACAGATCAGCTTTCAGGAAAAGAGCGCGGATGAGGGTATGTCTACAGAATATATTAGTTGATGAAAATTGGGCTGTCTGCACTCTCAAAGTTGCCAAATGTATTTCATATGCTGTAAACCTAGTTCATAGACGTTAGTTTCCTTTAATGCCAAACAAACACATACCAATCGTTGGTTAGAAGGCGATCGCCGAATTCGTCCTCGTTTCGCTTGCATACAGTTCAAACCGATATGGCTCAATAGCTTCAGTTTCTTCTTCAATTTCGTTTTCGCTACCTTGCCTCCACACTACAACCATCCGTTGCAATACATTCGTAATCTGTTGAATCGCTTAAACCGCTGAAATCCGAGTCTGAATCCGAGCTAATGTCGCTATAGCTTGCTGTTCTTTCCGCCATGTTTGTTTGTGTCGGCTTCACTGTGTGATGTCACAGGAAAATGGACGGGTGTATATAACGATGGTTAAAAGCAGGCACTTTGAAGCTTTTTTTAGGGATATTGCATGATGGGTTAAATTTTGAAAAAAACTTCGAAAAATATAATAAGCCACTGGGAACTGATTTTTAATGGTTTTAACCATTCTGAAATTGTGATAATGTTCCCCTTTAAGGTATTTTTGGGTTCATTGAGGTTAGCTAATTTTACTTGTTTTGGGAAGTCTTGACAAGCCGAATTTTCTTGTTCTATTGGCAGATAATTTTGCTTAATTCAAATAAAATACCCGAAATTTTTGTAATTTTTTTTTCTCTTGTTTTTGAACACTGACTTTTTGCAGTGTATATACCGGTGCGCTCTATAGTCTGGAAAGTACAGCAGAGTGGAGCGTTTCAGAAGGGGCAGGTGTGTTCCTGGAAGAATATCCAACATAAAAAAGTTGTAAAGACATGTAAGAATCTCTACTTGTGGATGACTGCAAACCATGGTGCTAATTTGTTAACAAACAACTAACTAAAAAGCATGTATGAAAATGTCAGGTAAGAAAAGATATTTATGTTAGAACTGGGACATTTAAAGGCACATTCTGCAATATTTCCTATTGCATCATTGACTCTGAATAGGGGCGTGTGATTGGACAGAATGCAGGAAGTCGCACACACCCAATTTAAATATCTTACAGCACCTGAACATGGTAAAAAAAAGTGACATCCGCAGGTGTGTGCAGCAGGTGGCTCTTCAGGTCTGAACTGGCCATGCTGTCGCCTCGCTACAGGTGTGAAAAACGCTAAGTAGGAAATGTCGCCGACTGTGCCTTTAAATCACCTGGCAGGATGCAAGGGGGGCGATTGGAGCGAGCGCTGGTCTACTTCTTCTCCATCTTCAGAGTTCTGACAAACGCCCACAGGTCCTTGACCACCTGAGGAAGCCGAGAAGGACAAAAGTTAATAAACATGATAAGACTTTTTAGTTTTTTTTATGTCGTTTGCCACTCCAAATAAAAGTCCTACTGCAGATAGTTATTATACAGGTAAAAGCCAGTAAAGTAGAATATTTTGAAAAACTTGATTTATTTCAGTAATTGCATTCAAAAGGTGTAACTTGTACATTATATTTATTCATTGCACACAGACTGATGCATTCAAATGTTTATTTCATTTAATTTTGATGATTTGAAGTGGCAACAAATGAAAATCCAAAATTCCGTGTGTCACAAAATTAGAATATTACTTAAGGCTAATACAAAAAAGGGATTTTTAGAAATGTTGGCCAACTGAAAAGTATGAAAATGAAAAATATGAGCATGTACAATACTCAATACTTGGTTGGAGCTCCTTTTGCCTCAATTACTGCGTTAATGCGGCGTGGCATGGAGTCGATGAGTTTCTGGCACTGCTCAGGTGTTATGAGAGCCCAGGTTGCTCTGATAGTGGCCTTCAACTCTTCTGCGTTTTTGGGTCTGGCATTCTGCATCTTCCTTTTCACAATACCCCACAGATTTTCTATGGGGCTAAGGTCAGGGGAGTTGGCGGGCCAATTTAGAACAGAAATACCATGGTCCGTAAACCAGGCACGGGTAGATTTTGCGCTGTGTGCAGGCGCCAAGTCCTGTTGGAACTTGAAATCTCCATCTCCATAGAGCAGGTCAGCAGCAGGAAGCATGAAGTGCTCTAAAACTTGCTGGTAGACGGCTGCGTTGACCCTGGATCTCAGGAAACAGAGTGGACCGACACCAGCAGATGACATGGCACCCCAAACCATCACTGATGGTGGAAACTTTACACTAGACTTCAGGCAACGTGGATCCTGTGCCTTTCCTGTCTTCCTCCAGACTCTGGGACCTCGATTTCCAAAGGAAATGCAAACCAAACCAACCCATGTCATCTGCTGGTGTCGGTCCACTCTGTTTCCTGAGATCCAGGGTCAACGCAGCCGTCTACCAGCAAGTTTTAGAGCACTTCATGCTTCCTGCTTGACCTTGCTCTATGGAGATGGAGATTTCAAGTTCCAACAGGACTTGGCGCCTGCACACAGCGCAAAATCTACCCGTGCCTGGTTTACGGACCATGGTATTTCTGTTCTAAATTGGCCCGCCAACTCCCCTGACCTTAGCCCCATAGAAAATCTGTGGGGTATTGTGAAAAGGAAGATGCAGAATGCCAGACCCAAAAACGCAGAAGAGTTGAAGGCCACTATCAGAGCAACCTGGGCTCTCATAACACCTGAGCAGTGCCAGAAACTCATCGACTCCATGCCACGCCGCATTAACGCAGTAATTGAGGCAAAAGGAGCTCCAACCAAGTATTGAGTATTGTACATGCTCATATTTTTCATTTTCATACTTTTCAGTTGGCCAACATTTCTAAAAATCCCTTTTTTGTATTAGCCTTAAGTAATATTCTAATTTTGTGACACACGGAATTTTAGATTTTCATTTGTTGCCACTTCAAATCATAAAAATTAAATGAAATAAACATTTGAATGCATCAGTCTGTGTGCAATGAATAAATATAATGTACAAGTTACACCTTTTGAATGCAATTACTGAAATAAATCAAGTTTTTCAAAATATTCTAATTTACTGGCTTTTACCTGTATATACCGGGGGTCAGCAACCCTAAGCTCTTTAGTGCCGCCCTAGTGGCTCCCTGGAGCATTTTTAAAAGAGGATTGAAAATGGAAAAAGATGGGAGGGGGAAATATTTTTTTGTTTTAGTATGTTTTTTGTTAAACATGACACAAACCTTCCCAATTGTTAGAAAGCCCACTGTTTAATATGTTGTATGCTTCACTGATGACATTGTTTTGTCCTACTAATTTCGGCAGTTCTTGAACTCACCATAGCGTGGACTGTTACAGTTTGTTTACATGTCAAATCTTCCACTCCTTCTTTGTCTCATTTTGTCCACCAAACGTTGTATGCTGTGCGTGAATGCACAAAGGTGCACTTTTGCTCACACACACACTAGGTGTGGCGAAATTATTCTCTGCATTTGACCCATCACCCTTGATCACCCGCTGGGAGGTGAGGGGAGCAGTGAGCAGCAGCGGTGGCCGCGCCCGGGAATCATTTTGGTGATTTAACCCCCAATTCCAACCCTTGATGCTGAGGTGTGACAATCATTGGCACTTTAACTTAACTTTGTTGATGTTATTGACTTGTGTGGAGTGCTAATCAGGCATATTTGGTCAGTGCATGACTGCAAGCTAATCAATGCTAACATGCTATTTCGGCTAGCATCATTATGCTTCATTTGTAGGTATATTTGAGCTCATTTAATATCCTTTACTTGCATCCTCTTTGTATGTAATTTATATTTGCATGTCTCATGACACATTAACTGTATGTAATGTTGGCTGCATTTCAGATAGTTGCTTGTGTGCCATGTTGTTCCAGACCACAGCAAACACGAAGATTGTAACAAATCTATTAAAATAAGACAGTCTGCCGTTTCCTTTAACTTGGACACACACATTTATACCTTTGGCCATTAAAAGACAGTCATTTCCAGGAGTTATCTCACCTTCTGAGTAGCCTGGGATTTACTAATGGTTTCTAATGTTGTAAAAATGTGTAGAATAAATATTACTTTTATATACTTTTCTGTCAACAAAGATTTGCGTCAGCCTGCCAAAAATAGTAATTTTGATTGTAGGATATTATAGCTAATATAAACACTTACATCATGTGTTGCCTTCATTATAAGACCTACCGTGTTTTTCGGAGTATAAGTCGCACCGGAGTATAAGTCGCATCTGCCGAAAATGCATAATAAAAAAGGAAAAAAACATATATAAGTCGCACTGGAGCCCGGCCAAACTATGAAAAAAACTGCGACTTATAGTCCGAACAATACGGTATATACGGCTTTAAATTTTTTGCGTCTCCAAACAGATTCGTTTTTTTGTATTTTTGGTCCAATATGGCTCTTTCAACGTTTTGGGTTACCGACCCCTGATATATACCGTCAATTCCATGGCGCCATCTTTTGGACGCGTTAGCTCACTGCAGGTGCTTTCAACCAGAAGTACAGGTGCCATTCAGTCTTCCAGTCGTCATTAGCGTTTCTACTTGTAAGGATTCTTTATTTATCCCTCTAAGCAACGTTTGTAAGTTTTACAATACAACTACAACAATTCTTACTTACTAAATCGTCCCGTGTGTGAAGTCTGTAGGAGTGTTTTCATGCATATTTGTACCTGCTTTCATAATCAATAGAACTAACGTCGTTAGCTAATACGCTAACAGGTTTACGAGAGTCTGTGTTAGTATTATTAACTCACAATGGCATTCTTTTTGTATTGTTTCCCTTTCACAAATTCCTCAGTAAATTCACCAAAACGCTACTGTGGAGTTATTGAGTCTGTTTAGCTGATTGGAGAGGTAGCTTGCGCAGCTGGTGGATCCATGACCATGACTTCTGTTTTGTTTGCTCAGCCGTTTTACTGCCCTGTTACAGGCACTGTTTGGAAACAATTAAGGTATATAACTCATTTCACAACGTATATATCTGCGGCTAATAAATGGAAAATGTTTTTTTCTTCTAAGCTTGAGTGGGTGTGGCTTACAGAAACCATTTGGAAACAATTAAAGTATGTAAATAATAGTGCTGTGAATCTTTGGGCACAACATGAATTGATTCGATTCGATTCTTTGCGGTAACGATTCGATTCAGAATCGATTCTCCATTCTAAACCAATACTTTTTTAACATTGGGTGCCAGTTGTATGATTAGCTACATTCCTCCATAAAATAGTTGAACAGCTCTAACAAATTTATATTTGATTTGAAATAAAACTGGTTTTGTTGAATAAAACTCTACCCAAACATTTAATAAAGTCAAATACAAATAAGGCAACAGGAGAAGTATCCAACACTTGTTTCACAGCAGATATAGATCAACTATATGATTTTTTATTCTGAATGTTGCTGGGTTTGGTTTTGGAATTGGATTTGTATTATTGTGTATTATTTTGTTGGAGTGATTAATAATAAAAAAAATTAAATGATTTGTCTGAGTGCCTGGACAGGTCAGATTAAAACATTTATAAATATATCAAAATTTAAAAAAAATTATTTTTATTTTTTTGAATCGATTAAGATTGTTATTAAGATTAAGAATCGCGATTAATCTGAAAATCTATTTTTTTTAAACCCCTAGAAAATAAACATTTCCATAATGGTTGGTAGCTGTATGTATCTGTGTCCTATAGCATATCAAGTATGGGAAAATATGATTGGTCTAAAATTGAGTGGGTGTGGCTTATATATATCGGAGCGGAAAATAGGTTAGGTCCCGCCTGCTCGTACCACAACAAAGATTGTGACCGACTGACAAGAGGCTCACTCTGTTCATGTAATTCTACTGTGGAATAATAAGGTGGAGAGTGTTGCACCGAGTGAACCCTCTCGTATCCAGTTTGAAAGCCAGAGAAGAAGAAAAGACACAGCAATTTAGCGATGACGGCAAAGTTATTCGTCGTTCCGTTAATCGGTCCCGGCCTACAAGTGTAAGACTTTTTGGAATGCCTCTGAACGTGGAGTTGAATGCTTCTTCCAACCAATTAAGGCAAAATCCATACAATGACTTTGAATGAGCGGTAGAAAGCTGCATGTTTTTGTGAGTCCAGGAGTAGGTGCTTGAGCTCTGACTAGTCTCAGCTTTGCCACATGAAAGAAAAGCACTCTGCTAGAAGTGAGAAGCGCCATCTAAGCCAGAACTGGGCAAAATAGGGCCCGCGGGCCACATGCGGTCCATTAACATTTTCTATCCAGCCCGCTGGACATTAGACTTAATTTTTTTTTTAGACCTTTAACATCAAAACTGTCGCCGCGATTATGATGTGCAGTGCTGTTTTTAAATGAGCGTAAGTCTTCAACTATAGAAAGTATTTCAATGGTTGCAATCTGCACTTTTGAGTGTTATAGGAGTTATTACAGTAATCTAGGTCACAGCAGCTCAGACCAGGAACACAGCAGAGTGGGCGGGGCTTGTTTTTAGAGCAGCCAGGCCCAAACACATGTGTCAGGAACAGATGTGGAAGCAAATTTGTTCATGTTTTGTTAAAATTCAGTCTTTTATTGCTCATAGTTAATATTGTAAATTCACCGTAAAAGAGGAGCGATGTTTATATGTTGTTAATATTCAGTGTTTTATTGTTTATAGTTAATATTGTAAATCCCATGTAAAAGAGGAGCGATGTTCATATGTTGTTAATATTCAATGTTTTATTATTCATAGTTAATACTGTAAATCCTACGTAAAAGAGGAGCGATGTTCATATGTTGTTAATATTCAGTGTTTTATTGTTCATAGTTAATATTCTAAATCCCACGTAAAAGAGGAGCGATGTTCATATGTTGTTAATATTCAGTGTTTTATTGTTCATAGTTAATATTGTAAATCCCACGTAAAAGAGGAGCGATGTTCATATGTTGTTAATATTCAGTGTTTTATTGTTCATAGTTAATATTGTAAATCCCACGTAAAAGAGGAGCGATGTTCATATGTTGTTAATATTCAGTGTTTTATTGTTCATAGTTAATATTGTAAATACCACGTGAAAAAGGAGCGATGTTCATATTTTGTTAATATTCAGTGTTTTATTGCTCATAGTTAATATTGTAAATCCCACGTAAAAAAGGAGCGATGTTCATATTTTGTTAATATTCAGTGTTTTATTGTAAATCCCACGTAAAAGAGGAGCGATGTTCATATGTTGTTAATATTCAGTGTTTTATTGTTCATAGTTAATATTGTAAATCCCACGTAAAAGAGGAGCGATGTTCATATGTTGTTAATATTCAGTGTTTTATTGTTCATAGTTAATATTGTAAATCCCACGTAAAAGAGGAGCGATGTTCATATGTTGTTAATATTCAGTGTTTTATTGTTCATAGTTAATATTGTATATCCCACGTAAAAGAGGAGCGATGTTCATATGTTGTTAATATTCAGTGTTTTATTGTTCATAGTTAATATTGTAAATACCACGTGAAAAAGGAGCGATGTTCATATTTTGTTAATATTCAGTGTTTTATTGTTCATAGTTAATATTGTAAATCCCACGTAAAAGAGGAGCGATGTTCATATGTTGTTAATATTCAGTGTTTTATTGTTCATAGTTAATATTGTAAATCCCACGTAAAAGAGGAGCGATGTTCATATGTTGTTAATATTCAGTGTTTTATTGTTCATAGTTAATATTGTAAATCCCACGTAAAAGAGGAGCGATGTTCATATGTTGTTAATATTCAGTGTTTTATTGTTCATAGTTAATATTGTAAATCCCACGTAAAAGAGGAGCGATGTTCATATGTTGTTAATATTCAGTGTTTTATTGTTTATAGTTAATATTGTAAATCCCACTTTCTTTATTTCAATGTACATTTTGGGTGTCCCATTCAGTAAAAAAAACTGTAAAATTCCATTCTGTTTTTTTGAGGTGGTCTGTCATAACTTTTTTAGAACTCGACGGGACATTGTGACTTTTGGTATTAGTGTTGCTGAAAAAAAGGGACCCAAACACACATACTGTACATCTAAATGTGTATATATAATTTATACACACATACTGTACATCTAAATGTGTATATATCATTTATACACACATACTGTACATCTAAATGTGTACATATCATTTATACACACATACTGTACATCTAAATGTGTATATATCATTTATACACACATACTGGACATCTAAATGTGTACATATCATTTATACACACATACTGTACATCTAAATGTGTATATATAATTTATACACACATACTGTACATCTAAATGTGTATATATCATTTATACACACATACTGTACATCTAAATGTGTACATATCATTTATACACACATACTGTACATCTAAATGTGTATATATCATTTATACACACATACTGTACATCTAAATGTGTATATATCATTTATACACACATACTGTACATCTAAATGTGTATATATCATTTATACACACATACTGGACATCTAAATGTGTACATATCATTTATACACACATACTGTACATCTAAATGTGTATATATCATTTATACACACATACTGTACATCTAAATGTGTATATATCATTTATACACACATACACCTTGGCCCCCCAGACACATTTTTTCTCTCAAAGTGGCCCCCGACTCAAAATATTTGCCCAGCTCTGATCTAAGCCCATCACTTGGCCAACAATGAGCAAGTCAGGTCCTAAGCTAGCTTGGCTAACTAGGCTAACTAAAGTTACCTAACTTCCAGGTAGCCTGGCTAATTAAAGCGAGCTTGGCTAACTCAGCTAACTTGATTGATTGATTGATTGAAGCTTTTATTAGTAGATTGCACAGTACAGTACATATTCCGTACAATTGACCACTAAATGGTAACACCCAAATAAGTTTTTCAACTTGTTTAAGTCGGGGTCCACGTAAATCAATTCATGGTAACTTAAGTTACCTAACTTCCAGGTAGCCTGGCTAACTAAAGCTAGCTTGGCTAACTGAAATTACCCAACTTCCTGATTGGCTGTTTAACTTTGTTGTGGCCTGTTGAACTTCCTGATTTACTGTCTAACTTCCCGATAGCCTTTCTAAGTTTCTGATAGCCCAGCTAACTTCCTAGTAGCCTGTTTAACTTCCTGTTTGCCCCGCGTACTTCCTGGTAGCATGTTTAACTTCCTGGTTGTCTGTCTAACTTCCTGGTTGTCTGTCCAACTTCCTGGTTGTCTGTCTAACTTCCTGGTTGTCTGTCTAACTTTCTGGTTGTCT
>NC_084563.2:6724598-6809598 GCF_033978685.3 Nerophis lumbriciformis | reverse complement strand
ATATCATGCAGATACCAAGCATTGAAAGACTTAGTATAGTAGAAGATTAAGGTAAGGTCATTAGAAAACATGAGTGCACGCCATAATGGCATCTACACTTTACATCTTAAACATCTCAAACTATTATTTGGGAATGTCCGGCGGGCCAGATTGAAAAGCTAAACAGGCCTTCATTTGCCCAGGTCTAAAGTCATTTAAAGTTGTATTGTGGAACGTTTTCTGGAAGCAACTTTCGAGACGTGGGACTGCGACACACCAAAGGCTACTCCAAAGGGATTTCACTTTTTCTTTGGCTTCTTTAAGATGCCACAAAAGTTTGCAAGTGATTACGGGAGCATCAAATGGAACACATAAAAACCTTACAGATGTGCCTAAACATACTATTCAAAAAATAAAAATATTAAAAGTGGAATAAAAAAGGTGAAATGTTGCAATGTCGACTCTTAAAACACAAAGATTAGTTGCTCAAAAAATAATAATGAATCAAAATCAATGTTAGAAATTACTTCATTTTGAAATATGTTTCGGGGAAAATATTGCATATTTTGTGTGTTTGCTATGAAAAAACGAACGGAAAAAATGAACATAAAACAGACAAATTTAGTGCTTTCAACCAGAAGTACAAGTGCCGTTTTGTCTTCTAGCCGTCAATAGCGTTTCTACTCGTTAGGATTCTTCATTCATCCTACTCATTGTTATGAGTGGGCCTTTTGGATTCCTGGGAACTTTAATATGATTTTTTTATGACTCAAAACATAATAATGCATTAAAATCAATAGTCTAATGAACTATTGACATATTTAGGCTCCAATTACTTCACACCGATTGACATTTTTTGGGAGGAAAAATTAGTATTTTACATCAATATTGCATATTTTGTGTGTTTGCTATACAAAAAACAAAATTTTGTTGGAAAAAATTTAAACAAACAAAAAATAAAAACTTATGATTGATGGATAAATCTCAAATTGCTAAAAACATATGGATGACTAATTTTTAATAGTGGGGGCCTTTTGCATTCCTGAGAATTTTAAAATGATTTTTTTTATTACTCAAAACATAATAATGAATCAAAATCAATGTTAGGAATTACTTCATTTTTACATATTTTTCAGGGAAAATATTGCATATTTTGTGTGTTTGCTATACAAAAAAATAAGTTTTGTTGGGAAAAATGTGACAAAAAAAACAAAAACTTATGATTGATAGATAAATCTGAAGTTGATGTTAAAATAAATTAAAAAAAACGTATAAATGACTCATTTTTATGAGTGGGGGGCCTTTTGGATTCCTGAGAATTTTAAAAATATTTTTTTTATTACTCAAAACATAATAATGAATCAAAATCAATGTTAGGAATTACTTCATTTTTACATATTTTTCAGGGAAAATATTGCATATTTTGTGTGTTTGCTATACAAAAAACTAAGTTTTGTTGGGAAAAATTTGACAAAAACAAACAAAAAAACAAAAACTTATGATTGATGGATAAATCTTAAGTTGATGTTAAAATAAAAATAAAAACATATAAATGACTCATTTTTATGAGTGGGGGCCTTTTGGATTCCTGAGACTCTTAAAATGATTTTTTTTTATTACTCAAAACATAATAATGAATCAAAATCAATGTTAGGAATTAGTTCATTTTTAAATATTTTTCAGGGAAAATATTGCATATTTTGTGTGTTTGCTATACAAAAAACTAAGTTTTGTTGGGAAAATTTTAACAAAAACAAACAAAAAAAACAAAAACTTATGTTTGATGGATAAATCTGAAGTTGATGTTAAAATAAATAAATAAATTACAAATGACTCATTTTTATGAGTGGGGGCCTTTTGGATTCCTGAGAATTTCAGTATGATTTTTTGTAATATTCAAAACATAATAATGAATCAAAATCAATGTTAGGAATTACTTCATTTTTACATATTTTTCAGGGAAAATATTGCATATTTTGTGTGTTTGCTATACAAAAAAGTAAGTTTTGTTGGGAAAAATTTGACAAAAACAAACAAAAAAAACAAAAACTTATGTTTGATGGATAAATCTGAAGTTGATGTTAAAATAAAAAAAAACATATAAATGACTCATTTTTATGAGTGGGGGCCTTTTGGATTCCTGAGAATCTTAAAATGATTTTTTTATTACTCAAAACATAATAATGAATCAAAATCAATGTTAGGAATTACTTCATTTTTACATATTTTTCGGGGAAAATATTGCATATTTTGTGTGTTTGCTATACAAAAAACTAAGTTTTGTTGGGAAAAATTTGACAAAAACAAACAAAAAAAACAAAAACTTATGATTGATGGATAAATCTGAAGTTGATGTTAAAATAAATAAAAAACTTATAAATTACTCATTTTTATGAGTGGGGGCCTTTTGGATTCCTGAGAATCTTAAAATGATTTTTTTTATTACTCAAAACATAATAATGAATCAAAATCAATGTTAGGAATTACTTCATTTTTACGTATTTTTCAGGGAAAATATTGCATATTTTGTGTGTTTGCTATACAAAAAACTAAGTTTTGTTGGGAAAAATTTGACCAAAAAAACCAAAAACTTATGTTTGATGGATAAATCTGAAGTTGATGTTAAAATAAATAAAAAAAACTTATAAATGACTAATTTTTATGAGTGCGGGCCTTTTGGATTCCTGAGAATTTCAGTATGATTTTTTGTAATACTCAAAACATAATAATGAATCAAAATCAATGTTAGGAATTACTTCATTTTAAAATATTTTTCAGGGAAAATATTGCATATTTTGTGTGTTTGCTATACAAAAAACTAAGTTTTGTTGGGAAAAATTTAACAAAAACAAACAAAAAAAACAAAAACTTATGTTTGACGGATACATCTGAAGTTGATGTTAAAATAAATAAAAAACTTATAAATGACTCATTTTTATGAGTGCAGGCCTTTTGGATTCCTGAGAATTTCAATGTGATTTTTTGTAATACTCAAAACATAATAATGTATTAAAATCAATAGTCTATTGACATATTTCACACCCATTATTTCATTTTTTGGGGGGGGGGAAAGATTACTATTTTATAGGGGTGTAACGATACATGTATTTGTATTGAACCGTTTCGGTACGGGGGTTTCGGTTCGGTTCGGAGGTGTACCGAACGAGTTTCCACACGGACATATTAAGTAGCGTACCGCACGTTGTGTAAACAATGCACACCGAGGCACAACACACGACATGCTAGCAGCAATCGGGCTAGGACAACATGTAAAAGCCAGAGCTGGAAGACCCTCCTGCCTCGATAAGATCTCCCGTTTGGGAACTGTTGCGTAAGGACCAGATGTTCCTCCAAGGGAATTTAAGTTACTGGTCAATCCCAAGTTCTTTTGATGACACATAAGCTGAGTTCAGATTATCACCAGAACAGAATAGATATTTTGCAATTTATTTTCAAAGCTTTGAAGATAGAGACCAGCCTAGGACAACACATTCAATTGCGCAGCTAAGTTGGTCTACTCTAAAATACGGAAAACTTCTCTTCTATAATGTGTCTCTCGCACTTTGGCTGCGCGATACAACAATGGAGGACGGAGGTTTGCCGACATTGTTCAGCAGCTGCTTCTGACAACACGTCAAACATGCTAACCCATTTGAAGCGTCACCACCGCATTCAAGCAGCCTCTCCTTGGCGAGTCAGGCAGGGCTAAAGCAATAACAAATGTTTTTATAGCAGCAAATTTAACACCATATTGCATTAGAAACTAGATTTTGACCCACTTCTATGGTGGAAAGACAATAAGCCCATATATCCTCTTACTGCCAAGTTAGCCAGGCTGGGGGGGGGAAAGAAAAATTAATCTAAGGCTGAGTTGACTTGAAACTGTTTAATGTTGCACTTTTTATATGTAGAAGAAAAGTTTTGTCATTTTATTTAATCTGAGCAACAACTTGAGGCAGTTTAATGTTGATTAACGTGGACCCCGACTTAAACAAGTTGAAAAACTTATTGGGGTGTTACCATTTAGTGGTCAATTGTACGGAATATGAACTGAACTGTGCAATCTACTAATAAAAGTCTCAATCAATCAATCAAAAAAAGCACTTTATATGTAGAAAGGTTGTGTTAAGAAACCATTCTGAGCCTTATCTTATTTAGTTTTTATTTGATATATGTTGACCACATTAACCCTGGCAATGGACTGTGTGTGTATATGTATGTTATGCCATTGTTTACAAATTTGGTAAATAAATACCGTATTTTTCGGATTATAAGTCGACGTTTTTTTCATAGTTTGGCCGTGGGTGCGACGTATACTCCGGAGCCACTTATGTGTGAAATTATTAACACATTACCGTAAAATATCAAATAATATTATTTATCTAATTCGCGTGAGCGACGAAGCAAATGGCAGCCATCGTCACACACACACGTCAGCAATCGTCACTCACACGCCAACCAATAAGAATTTGGCGGTGGCGGGTCATGGCAGAAGTGCATTGTGGCTTTTGGAATGCTAAATGCAATATGCTATACGCTACTGCCGGAGCTATTAAAATGGATCACAGCAACATTGGCGGTAACTTATAAAAACTGAGAAGGACTGAACTAAAATGGCACCGAAAAGGAAATCATATACTGCAGATTACAAGCTGGACGTAGTGAAATATGCACCAGAAAACGGCAATCGAGCAGCAGAAAGAATGGACGCTAGCGGCGCATACTAGAAGCACCGAGGAGGAAGATTTCATGGGATTTAGCGATTAGGAGTGACAGATTGTTTGGTAAACGTATAGAATGTTCTATATGTTATAGTTATTTGAATGACTCTTACCATAATATGTTACGTCATACTTGCCAACCCTCCCGGATTTTCCAGGAGACTCACGAAATTCAGCGCCTCTCCCGAAAACCTTCCGGGACAAATTTTCTCCCGAAAATCTCCCGAAATTCAGGCGGACCTGAGTGACGTGTCGACAGCCTGTTTTCACGTCCGCTTTCCCACAATATAAACAGTGTGCCTGCCCAATCACGTTATAACTGTAGAATGATCGAGGGCTAGTTCTTGGTTTCTTATGTGGGTTTATTGTTAGGCAGTTTCATTAACGTCCTCCCAGCGCGGCAACAACACACAACTACAGCAGTCCTGTTTTTGTCTACTGTAAAGCAGTTTGTCTGCCGTAAACAGCAATGTTGTGACACTCTTAAACAGGACAATACTGCCATCTACTGTACATGCATATGTGACATTAACATCTACGGCTTTTAGAGAGTGCAGTGCACAACTGCGCACACAACAAGGAGACGAAGCAGAATGCATCATCAGAGAGGGTGTTCAGCATGGTTAGAAAGATAGTGACAGAGAATAGAACAAGGATGGACAATTCAACCCTTAACTCAACAATGAGTAGATGAGTGTTATGTGTGTGTATATGTGTAAATAAATGAACACTGAAATTCAAGTATTTCTCTTATTTATATATATATATATATATATATATATATATATATATATATATATATATATATATATATATATGAAATACTTGACTTGGTGAATTCTAGCTGTAAATATACTCCCCCCCTCTTAACCACTCCCCCAACCACGCCCCCCCAACCACGCCCCCGCCCCACCCACCTCCCGAAATCGGAGGTCTCAAGGTTGGCAAGTATGTGTTACGTTAACATACCAGGCACCTTCTCAGTTGGTTATTTATGCCTCATATAACGTACACTTATTCATTCATTCGAAGCAGAATGCATCATCAGAGAGGGTGTTCAGCATGGTTAGAAAAATTGTGACAGAGAATAGAACAAGGATGGACAATTCAACCCTTAACTCAACAATGAGTAGATGAGTGTTATGTGTGTGTATATGTGTAAATAAATGAACACTGAAATTCAAGTATTTCTCTTATTTATATATATATATATATATATATATATATATATATATATATATATATATATATATATATATATATATATATATATATATATATATATATATATATATATATGAAATACTTGACTTGGTGAATTCTAGCTGTAAATATACTCCCCCCCTCTTAACCACTCCCCCAACCACGCCCCCCCAGCCACGCCCCCGCCCCACCCCCGACACCCCACCCACCTCCCGAAATCGGAGGTCTCAAGGTTGGCAAGTATGTGTTACGTTAACATACCAGGCACCTTCTCAGTTGGTTATTTATGCCTCATATAACGTACACTTATTCAGCCTGTTGTTCACTATTCTTTATTTATTTTAAATTGCCTTTCAAATGTCAATCAATCAATCAATGTTTATTTATATAGCCCTAAATCACAAGTGTCTCAAAGGGCTGCACAAGCCACAACGACATCCTCGGTACAGAGCCCACATAAGGGCAAGGAAAAACTCACCCCAGTGGGACGTCGATGTCTATTCTTGGTGTTGGGTTTTATCAAATAAATTTCCCCAAAAAATGCGACTTATACTCCAGTGCGACGTATATATGTTTTTTTTTCTTCGTTATTGTGCATTTTCGGCTGGTGCGAAGTATACTCCGGAGCAATGTTCCCTCTAATTTTTCATGTGTGTGAGCAAACGTGCAGGAGATTATTTTCTAATATATGTGATTTGGCCCACTTAGATATATTTTTTTTTTTTTTAATCAGCTATGCACTATAGTATTTTATGCCTGGGTGGGGGTCCTGCTTTGGAAAGATTGTGTACCCCTTTCAGAGATCACATTTAGTTCCCCTTAAAACATTCACATGTTGCATGAGATGAAGTGTTTATTAACTTTCTGTCCGTAAAATAAATATTTTTATTAGCAATTATGTAGTCCTGTAGCATCATTTCATGATTAATATCCAAAAAATAACATTCTCAACAAATGGCAGTAGAATAAGCACACAGATTGAGGAGTCATAGTAAAACGACCTGAAATTTACACTTTACGTGTAGTGTTGGAGTTGTCCAACTTTTTGTGTGGCCATAAACGCACCAGTGGCTCATTGCCATAGTGCAGGGGTCGGCAACCCAAAATGTTGAAAGAGCTATATTGGACCAAAAATACAAAAACAAATCTGTCTGGAGCCGCAACAAATTAAAAGCCATATTACATACAGATAGTGTGTCATGAGATATACATTGAATTGAGATGACTTAAAGGAAACTAAATGACCTCAAATATAGCTACAAATTAGGCATAATGATGCAATATGTACATATAGCTAGCCTGAATAGCATGTTAGCATCGATTAGCTTGCAGTCTTGCAGTGACCAAATATGTCTGATTAGCACTCCACACAAGTCAATAACATCAACAAAACTCACCTTTGTGCATTCATGCACAACGTTAAAAGTGTGGTGGACAAAATGAGACAGAAAAAGAAGTGACATAAAACACGTCCTCGAAAGTCGGAGAAAGTTATACATGTAAACAAACCACGGTGAGTTCAAGGACCGCCAAAATTAGTTGGACAAAACGGCGCTCGCCAAATACTTGAGTCAGTGAAGCACGTTTAATACAAACAATGTGCTTTATAACAATTAGGGGGGTTTGTGTCATGTTTGTCCTCCTACAGAAACCATATTAAAACAAAAAACATATTTTTTTCCCCTCATCTTTTTCCATTTTTCATACGTTTTTGAAAAAGCTCCAGAGAGCCACTCGGGCGGCGCTAAAGAGCCGCATGCGGCTCGCCGACCCCTGCCATAGTGTATGTGTTGGTGCAGGTGAGAGAGAGAGCAAGCGGGTGCTGTTGATATAACAGATGACGAAGAGTTGCTTTTGGCTTGATTTGTACGGTAGACAACGACCAGTTTTGCTAGATAAAAGTATTTTACACATTGTTTTGGTGTGGTTATGGCCGACAAACAATTTCGCTAAAAAAAAGCACCGATGGAATTCCTGTCCTCTTTTAAGTGTCTCCACAGACGTTACAATAATTTAAGTGTTGACAAACATTGTTGTGGCCGCCTTTCGTCACCTGTTACTCACAGTTGCATTGCAAAATCATACAAAACAAACGATTTGTTTATTTTATTTAGAGTTGGATTTGATTTTTTGCACGGCATGGATTTGCTGTCCGAAAAATACGGTAACCAAAACATTTATATTTTGTAGTTTTCTTACTGTACCGAAAATTAACCGAACCGTGACCTCTAAACCGAGGTACGTACCGAACCGAAATTTTTGTGTACCGTTACACCCCTACTATTTTGCATTAAAAAAAACATACCAAATATTTGATTGGCTTTATATTGCTGATTTAGATAGATTTAACATTGAATAATAAACAATGAATATGACTTATTTCAAACATTTCCGCGTCCCCAGGATCAAATTTGAGGGGAGCCCTAAAGGTTAGCAAAAATCTACAAACCCCGTTTCCATATGAGTTGGGAATTTGTGTTAGATGTAAATATAAACAGAATACAATGATTTGCAAATCCTTTTCAACCCATATTCAATTGAATGCACTACAAAGACAACATATTTGATGTTCAAACTCATAAACTTTATTTTTTTTTTGCAAATAATAATTAACTTGGAATTTCATGGCTGCAACACGTAGTTGGGAAAGGGCATGTTCACCACTGTGTTACATGGCCTTTCCTTTTAACAACACTCAGTAAACGTTTGGGAACTGAGGAGACACATTTTTTAAGCTTCTCAGGTGGAATTCTTTTCCATTCTTGCTTGATGTACAGCTTAAGTTGTTCAACAGTCCGGGGGTCTCCGTTGTGCTATTTTAGGCTTCATAATGTGCCACACAGGCAGGCCAGTCTAGTACCCGCACTCTTTTACTATGAAGCCACGTTGATGTAACACATGGCTTGGCATTGTCTTGCTGAAATAAGCAGGGGCGTCCATGGTAACGTTGCTTGGATGGCAACATATGTTGCTACAAAACCTGTATGTACCTTTCAGCATTAATGGCGCCTTCACAGATGTGTAAGTTACCCATGTCTTGGGTACTAATACACCCTCATACCATCACACATGCTGGCTTTTACACTTTGCGCCTATAACAATCCGGATGGTTCTTTTCCTCTTTGGTCCGGAGGACACGACGTCCACAGTTTCCAAAAATAATCTGAAATGTGGACTCGTCAGACCACAGAACACTTTTCCAGTTTGTATCAGTCCATCTTAGATGAGCTCAAGCCCAGCGAAGCCGACGGCGTGTCTGGGTGTTGTTGATAAACGGTTTTCGCCTTGCATAGGAGAGTTTTAACTTGCACTTACAGATGTAGCGACCAACTGTAGTTACTGACAGTGGGTTTCTGAAGAGTTCCTGAGCCCATGTGATGATATCCTTTACACACTGATGTCACTTGTTGATGCAGTACAGCCTGAGGGATGGAAGGTCACGGGCTTAGCTGCTTACGTGCAGTGATTTCTCCAGATTCTCTGAACCCTTTGATGATATTACGGACCGTAGATGGTGAAATCCCTAAATTCCTTGCAATAGCTGGTTGAGAAAGGTTTTTCTTAAACTGTTCAACTATTTGCGCACGCATTTGTTGACAAAGTGGTGACCCTCGCCCCATCCTTGTTTGTGAATGACTGAGCATTTCATGGAATCTACTTTTATACCCAATCATGGCACCCACCTGTTCCCAATTTGCCTGCTCACCTGTGGGATGTTCCAAATAAGTGTTTGATGAGCATTCCTCAACTTTATCAGTATTTATTGCCACCTTTCCCAACTTCTTTGTCACGTGTTGCTGGCATCAAATTCTAAAGATAATGATTATTTGCACACAAAAAAAAATGTTTATCAGTTTGAACATCAAATATGTTGTCTTTGTAGCATTTTCAACTGAATATGGGTTGAAAAGGATTTGCAAATCATTGTATTCCGTTTATATTTACATCTAACACAATTTCCCAACTCATATGGAAACAGGGTTTGTATAATATTGTATTGGTTTTGAAAATCAAAATATCAAAATGGGCCCCGCATGTAAATAAAGGCTTCTTGTTGGCATTCCAAAAGTCCTTTTGCAGTGGAAAAAGGTGTTGAGGAACCCACTGTGAGGGACTAATAGACTGATTACTGTACTTCAAGAAACATTCTCAGGCTGAACAAAGCAGGAGTGAGAGAGGTCAAATCTATCTGGCAGATAAGAGCTCCAACACAATTACTTACGTTTTTGTCCAAAATCTTGAAGGAGCTCTTGACAAAGTTCTCAAACTTCTGCTCGGTCTTGGGCAGTGGTTTCCCCTGGTGGGACAAGACAGGAAGTTAGCCAGGCGGCAGACACTCAGTTAGCAGGATCTACCTCTTTGGCTGCCGCTGACAACTTGCTCTTTATCTCGGCCAAAGACGGAGATTTAGACGGCCCGGCCTGGGGTTTGTCTTTTCCTGGAACAGGTGTCTGGAAGAAATATATTGGCCAGATAAGACAGGCTGATTGGGACGTCAAATAGAGATTTATGGCAGAGGTCTTTTGACCATATTTCTTCTTTCATTCTGCCACTCCCACATCTGTTTTGATTATGCTGCGTAAAAGAATAGATTATGTTCATGGATCAATATTACAGCACAGACATGGTGACCTATTTCGTCTGGTCCCTGTGTTTATATCTTTGGCAGCAAGAAGCAGCTGGAAGGAGATCAAAGAACAAAATAGAACCCAATTACATCTGTATTGACACATCGGGTATTTTAAAAGTGGAATAAAAAAGGTGAAAAGTAACGAGAAAAAGTTGCAATGCCCACTCTTAAAACACAAAGAGGATTTATTACATTTAAAACTGTCGTTGCTCAAAAAATAATAATGAATCAAAATCAATGTTAGGAATTTCTTATTTTTAGGGAAACATACTGCACGTTTTGTGTGTTTGCTGTACAAAAAACAAAGTTTTGTTGGAAAAAATGAACATAAAACAGACAAATTTAGTGCTTTCAACCAGAAGTACAAGTGCCGTTTTGTCTTCTAGCCGTCAATAGCGTTTCTACTCGTTAGGATTCTTCGCTCATCCTACTCATTTTTATGAGTGGGGGCCTTTTGGATTCCTGGGAATTTTAATATGATTTTTTTTTATTACTCAAAACATAATAATGCATTAAAATCAATAGTTCAATGAACTATTGTCATATTTAGGCTGCAATTACTTCACACCAATTTACATTTTTGGGAGGAAAATATTACTATTTTACATCAATATTGCATATTTTGCATGTTTGCTATCCAAAAAACTGAAAAAAATAAAAACAAACACAAACAAAAAATAAAAACATATTACTTGATGGATACATCTGAAGTTAATGTTAAAATAAAAAAATAAAAATGAGTCATTTTTATGAGTGGGGGCCTTTTGGATTCCTGAGAATTTTTGTATAATTTTATTTGAATTACTCAAAACATAATAATTAATCAAAATCAATGTTAGGAATTACTTTATTTAGAATAATTTTGGGGGGAAGATATTGCATATTTTGTGTGTTTGCTACACAAAAAACTAAGTTTTGTTGGAAAAAATTAAACAAAAACAAACAAAACAAAGAAAAACTTATGATTGATGGATACATCTGAAGTTGATGTTAAAATTAAAAAAACATAAATGATACATTTTTATGAGTGGGGGCCTTTTGGATTCCTGGGAACTTTAATATGATTTTTTTACTACTCAAAACATAATAATGCATTAAAATCAATAGTCTAATGAACTATTGACATATATTGGCTGCAATTACTTCACGCCAATTGACATTTTTTGGAGGAAAATATTACTATTTTACATCAATATTACATATTTTGCATGTTTGCTATCCAAAAAACTGAAAAGAAAAAAACACAAACATAAACAAAAAATTAAAACTTATTATTTGATGGATAAATCGGAAGTTAATATTAAAATAAATATTAAAAAACCATATAAATGAGTCATTTTTATGAGTGGGGGCCTTTTGGATTCCTGAGAATGTTTGTATAATTTTATTTTTTATTACTCAAAACATAATATTTAATCAAAATCAATGTTAGGAATTACTTTATTTAGAATAATTTTTGGGGGAAGATATTGCACATTTTGTGTGTTTGCTACACAAAAAACTAAGTTTTGTTGGAAAAAATTAAACAAAAACAAACAAAACAAAGAAAAACTTATGATTGATGGATAAATCTGAAGTTGATGTTAAAATTAAAAAAACATAAATGATACATTTTTATGAGTGGGGGCCTTTTGGATTCCTGGGAACTTTAATATGATTTTTTTATTACTCAAAACATAATATATAATCAATAGTCTAATGAACTACTGACATATATAGGCTGCAATTACTTCACGCCAATTGACATTTTGTGGGAGGAAAATATTACTATTTTACATCAATATTGCATATTTTGCATGTTTGCTATCCAAAAAACTGAAAAGAAAAAAACACAAACACAAACAAAAAATTAAAACTTATTATTTGATGGATAAATCGGAAGTTAATATTAAAATAAATATTAAAAAAACATATAAACGAGTTATTAGTATGAGTGGGGGCCATTTGGATTCCTGAGAATTTTTGTATAATTTTATTTGTTATTACTCAAAACATAATAATTAATCAAAATCAATGTTAGGAATTACTTTATTTAGAAATATTTTGGGGGGAAGATATTGCATATTTTGTGTGTTTGCTACACAAAAAACTAAGTTTTGTTGGAAAAAATTAAACAAAAACAAACAAACAAAACTTATGATTGATGGATGAATCGGAAGTTGATGTTAAAATTAAAAAAACATAAATGATACATTTTTATGAGTGGGGGCATTTTGGATTCCTGAGAATTTTACTAAGCTTTTTTTATTACTCAAAACATAATAATGCATTAAAAATCAATAGTCTAATAATGAACTATTGACATATTTAGGCTCCAATCACTACACAACAGATATTTCACTGATTTTGGAGGAAAATATTACTATTTTACATAACAATTGCATATTTTGTGTATTTGCTGTACAAAAAACAAAGTTTTGTTGGAAAAAATGAACATAAAACAGACAAATTTAGTGCTTTCAACCAGAAGTACAAGTGCCGTTTTGTCTTCTAGCCGTCAATAGCGTTTCTACTCGTTAGGATTCTTCATTCATCCTACTCATTTTTATGAGTGGGGGCCTTTTGGATTCCTGGGAATTTTAATATGATTGTTTTATTACTCAAAACATAATAATGCATTAAAATCAATAGTCTAATGAACTACTGACATATATAGGCTGCAATTACTTCACGCCAATTGACATTTTTTGGGAGGAAAATATTACTATTTTACATCAATATTGCTTATTTTGCATGTTTGCTATCCAAAAACTGAAAAGAAAAAAACACAAACACAAACAAAAAATTAAAACTTATTATTTGATGGATAAATCGGAAGTTAATATTAAAATAAAAAAATAAAAATGAGTCATTTTTATGAGTGGTGGGCCTTTTGGATTCCTGAGAATTTTTGTATAATTTTAATTTTTATAACTCAAAACATAATATTTAATCAAAATCAATGTTAGGAATTACTTTATTTAGAATACTTTTTGGGGGAAGATATTGCACATTTTGTGTGTTTGCTACACAAAAAACTAAGTTTTGTTGGAAAACATTAAACAAAAACAAACAAAACAAAGAAAAACTTATGATTGATGGATAAATCTGAAGTTGATGTTAAAATTAAAAAAACATAAATGATACATTTTTATGAGTGGGGGGCCTTTTGGATTCCTGAGAATTTTACTAAGCTTTTTTTTATTACTCAAAACATAATAATGCATTAAAATCAATAGTCTAATGAACTATTGACATATATAGGCTGCAATTACTTCACGCCAATTGACATTTTTTGGGAGGAAAATATTACTATTTTACATCAATATTGCATATTTTGCGTGTTTGTTATCCAAAAAACTAAAAAAAAATAAAAACAAACACAAACAAAAAATAAAAACTTATTATTTGATGGATACATCTGAAGTTAATGTTAAAATAAAAAAATAAAAATGAGTCATTTTTATGAGTGGGGGCCTTTTGGATTCCTGAGAATGTTTGTATAATTTTATTTTTTATTACTCAAAACATAATATTTAATCAAAATCAATGTTAGGAATTACTTTATTTAGAATAATTTTTGGGGGAAGATATTGCACATTTTGTGTGTTTGCTACACAAAAAACTAAGTTTTGTTGGAAAAAATTAAACAAAAACAAACAAAACAAAGAAAAACTTATGATTGATGGATAAATCTGAAGTTGATGTTAAAATTAAAAAAACATAAATGATACATTTTTATGAGTGGGGGCCTTTTGGATTCCTGGGAACTTTAATATGATTTTTTTACTACTCAAAACATAATAATGCATTAAAATCAATAGTCTAATGAACTATTGACATATATAGGCTACAATTACTTCACACCAATTGACATTTTTTGGGAGGAAAATATTACTATTTTACATCAATATTGCATATTTTGCATGTTTGTTATCCAAAAAACTGAAAAGAAAAAAACACAAACACAAACAAAAAATTAAAACGTATTATTTGATGGATAAATCGGAAGTTAATGTTACAACAAATTAAAAAAAAAACATAAATGAGTCATTTTTATGAGTGGGGGGCCTTTTGGATTCCTGAGAATTTTTGTATAATTTTATTTTTTATTACTCAAAACATAATAATTAATCAAAATCAATGTTAGGAATTACTTTATTTAGAAATATTTTGGGGGGAAGATACACAAAAGACCCAAAAAACGTGTTTGCTATCCAAAAAACTGAAAAGAAAAAAACACAAACACAAACAAAAAATTAAAACTTATTATTTGATGGATAAATCGGAAGTTAATATTAAAATAAATATTAAAAAAACATATAAATGAGTCATTTTTATGAGTGGGGGCCTTTTGGATTCCTGAGAATTTTTGTATAATTTTATTTTTTATTACTCAAAACATAATAATTAATCAGAATCAATGTTAGGAATTACTTTATTTAGAAATATTTTGGGGGGAAATATTGCATATTTTGTGTGTTTGCTACACAAAAAACTAAGTTTTGTTGGGTAAAAATTAAACAAAAACAAACAAACAAAAACTTATGATTGATGGATGAATCAGAAGTTGATGTTAAAATTAAAAAAACATAAATGATACATTTTTATGAGTGGGGGGCCTTTTGGATTCCTGAGAATTTTACTAAGCTTTTTTTTATTACTCAAAACATAATAATGCATTAAAATCACTAGTCTAATAATGAACTATTGACATATTTAGGCTTCAATTACTTTACACCAGATATTTCACTGATTTTGGAGGAAAATATTACTATTTTACATAACAATTGCATATTTTGTGTATTTGCTGTAAAAAAAAACAAAGTTTTGTTGGAAAAAATGTACATAAAACAGACACATTTAGTGCTTTCAACCAGAAGTACAAGTGCCGTTTTGTCTTCTAGCCGTCAATAGCGTTTCTACTCGTAAGGATTCTTCATTCATTCTACTCATTGTTATGAGTGGGCCTTTTGGAGTCCTGGGAACTTTAATATGATTGTTTTACTACTCAAAACATAATAATGCATTAAAATCAATAGTCTAATGAACTATTGACATACATAGGCTGCAATTACTTCACGCCAATTGACATTTTTTGGGAGGAAAATATTACTATTTTACATCAATATTGCATATTTTGCATGTTTGCTATCCAAAAAACTGAAAAGAAAAAAACACAAACACAAACAAAAAATTAAAACTTATTATTTGATGGATAAATCGGAAGTTGATGTTAAAATTGAAAAAACATAAATTATACATTTTTATGAGTGGGGGCCTTTTGGATTCCTGAGAATTTTACTATGCTTTTTTTATTACTCAAAACATAATAATGCATTAGAATCAATAGTCTAATAATGAACTATTGACATATTTAGGCTCCAATCACTACACAACAGATATTTCACTGATTTTGGAGGAAAATATTACTATTTTGCATAACAATTGCATATTTTGTGTGTTTGCTATAAAACAACAACGTTTTGTTGGAAAAAATGAACATAAAACACACATTTAGTGCTTTCAACCAGAAGTACAAGTGCCGTTTTGTCTTCTAGCCGTCAATAGCGTTTCTACTCGTAAGGATTCTTCATTCATCCTACTCATTTTTATGAGTGGAGGCCTTTTGGATTCCTGGGAATTTTAATATGTTTTTTTTACTACTCAAAACATAATAATGCATTAAAATCAATAGTTCAATGAACTATTGACATGTTTAGGCTGCAATTACTTCACACCAATTGACATTTTTTGGGAGGAAAATATTACTATTTTACATAAATATTGCATATTTTGCGTGTTTGTTATCCAAAAAAAATAAAAATAAATAAAAACAAACACAAACAAAAAATAAAAACGTATTATTTGATGGATACATCTGAAGTTAATGTTAAAATAAATTTTAAAAAATGAGTCATTTCTATGAGTGGGGGGCCTTTTGGATTCCTGAGAATTTTTGTATAATTTTATTTTTTATTACTCAAAACATAATAATTAATCAAAATCAATGTAAGGAATTACTTTATTTAGAAATATTTTGGGGGGAAGATATTGCATATTTTGTGTGTTTGCTACACAAAAAACTAAGTTTTGTTGGAAAAAATTAAACAAAAACAAACAAAACAAAGAAAAACTTATGATTGATGGATAAATCTGAAGTTGATGTTAAAATTAGAAAAACATAAATGATACATTTTTATGAGTGGGGGGGCCTTTTGGATTCCTGAGAATTTTACTATGCTTTTTTTTATTACTCAAAACATAATAATGCATTAAAATCAATAGTCTAATAATAAACTATTGACATATTTAGGCTCCAATTACTTCACACCAGGAGGAAAATATTACTGTTTTACATAACAATTGCATATTTTGTGTGTTTGCTATAAAAAAAACAACTACGTTTTGTTGGAAAAAATGAACATAAAACAGACACATTTAGTGCTTTCAACCAGAAGTACAAGTGCCGTTTTGTCTTTTAGCCGTCAATAGCGTTTCTACTCGTTAGGATTCTTCATTCATTCTACTCATTTATATGAGTGGGGGCCTTTTGGATTCCTGGGAACTTTAATATGATTTTTTTACTACTCAAAACATAATAATGTATTAAAATCAATAGTTCAATGAACTATTGACATATTTAGGCTGCAATTACTTCACACCAATTTACATTTTTTGGGAGGAAAATATTACTATTTTACATCAATATTGCATATTTTGCGTGTTTGTTATCCAAAAAAAAATAAAATAAATAAAAACAAACATAAACAAAAAATAAAAACGTATTATTTGATGGATACATCTGAAGTTAATGTTAAAATCAATTTTAAAAAATGAGTCATTTTTATGAGTGGGGGCCTTTTGGATTCCTGAGAATTTTTGTATAATTTTATTTTTTATTACTCAAAACATAATAATTAATCAAAATCAATGTTAGGAATTACTTTATTTAGAAATATTTTGGGGGGAAGATATTGCATATTTTGTGTGTTTGCTACACAAAAAACTAAGTTTTGTTGGAAAAAATTAAACAAAAACAAACAAAACAAAGAAAAACTTATGATTGATGGATAAATCTGAAGTTGATGTTAAAATTAGAAAAACATAAATGATACATTTTTATGAGTGGGGGCCTTTTGGATTCCTGAGAATTTTACTATGCTTTTTTTATTACTCAAAACATAATAATGCATTAAAATCAATAGTCTAATAATAAACTATTGACATATTTAGGCTGCAATTACTTCACACCAGGAGTAAAATATTACTATTTTACATAACAATTGCATATTTTGTGTGTTTGCTATAAAAAAAAACCGAAGTTTTGTTGGAAAAAATGAACATAAAACAAACATAAAAATAACAAAAACGTATGATTGATGGATAAATCTGAAGTTGATGTCGAGACTTTAATGTTAAAAGTCAAAAAACATATGGATGACTCATTTTTATGAGTAGGAGATAAAAGAACAAGAAGGCACGACAAAATGGAACCAAATTCCATCTTTTTTTGACACATGGAGTACAAATAAAGACTTTACTGCTCGCGAGCCAGACGCTCCTGCGTGCAAGAAACTTTTGTTTTTTTTCATCCACGGCAAATGAAAGACACGTGCAACTCAAACTTTGTCACTGTCCAAAATGACCTCATGTTTCTAATAAACCATTACGAGTTGGAAATGACATCACAGGTCTCTTTCTGTATCGGAGACTGGTGCAAGCAAGACCTGGGCATGGTCTTCAATTAGGAGGATCCGCACTGGATGTTGCACAAGACAAAGACAAGCTCCTACACGCCCAGCCAGCGCGGAATCCAGAGAAATTGCAGGGTTTGGTGCATCGTCGGGAAACTTGTTTGAAAGGAGCAAGAAGCGTGCTTCTGCTTCTGCTCATGGACACTGGATGGTGTCTGTCCTTCAACTAACTCATATTAGGATTGTTCTTATCTACATACACATGTGCTTTGGGCCCAAATGTTGCAAATATTGTGCTTTACAGATCGTTTTCTGACCGTCTCTCAAAAACGAGCACTTTGAGTCTGATATGCTTCTCACCAGGGACCCACAAATAACATACTTTGGAACTAAGGTTGCACGGTACACCGGTACTACCGTATTTTCCGCACCATAAGCCGCCCTGGGTTATAAGCCGCGCCTTCAATGAACGGCATATTTCAAAACTTTGTCCACCTATAAGCCGCCCCGTGTTATAAGCCGCATCTAACTGCGCTAAAGGAATGTCAAAAAAACAGTCAGATAGGTCAGTCAAACTTTAATAATATATTAAAAACCAGCGTGATGTGGGCGCGCATGGAGTCGTATATCAACATGGACGGAGCTGCGTGAAAAAAGCCACCCGGCCTCTTCGCGTAAACTTACCTTAACCACTCGCTCATCTTTTCTTCATCCATCCATCCCTTCGAGTTAGCTTTTATGATGACGCCGGCTGGAAAGGTCTCTTTTGGCAAGGTCTTCCTTTTGAATATCACCATGGGTGGAAGTTTCTGGCCATTAGCATGGCAAGCTAGAACCACAGTGAAGGATGACTTCTCATTCCCTGTGGTGCGAATATTCACCGTACGTGCTCCCGTTGTATCCACAGTGCGGTTCACAGGAATATCAAAAGTCAGTGGAACCTCGTCCATGTTGATAATGTTCTCTGGCCGGATCTTTTTTTCAGCTATCTTGTTTTTACAATATGCACGGAAAGTAGCCAGCTTTTCTTGAAAGTCTTTAGGCAGTTGCTGTGAAATAGTAGTCCGTGTGCGGATGGAGAGATTGCGTCTTTTCATGAACCGGAAACCTGTCGCTTAGTAGGAGCCATTTTGTGGTCTTTACAGAGGAAATGAAACGTAATATCCGCGCGCTTCTTCTTCTTCTACGCGGGCGGGTGGTTGCTTACAGTAGAAGAAGAAGCGCTTCCTGTTCTATGGGGGCGGGTGCTTACCTTGGCGGTTGCTTGCGTAGAAGAAGAAGCACTTCCTCTTCTACGGGGAAAAAAGATGGCGGCTGTTTACCGTAGTTGCGAGACCGAAACTTTATGAAAATGAATCTTAATATTAATCCATATATAAAGCGCACCGGGTTATAAGCCGCACTGTCAGCTTTTGAGTAAATTTGTGGTTTTTAGGTGCGGCTAATAGTGCGGAAAATACGGTAGTATAGTATTGCAGTACTAATGAATCAAAAACGGTGCTATACTCTGTTTGAAAAGTACTAGTTCCCGGGCATGACGGCACGTCGTGACATTGCTGGTTTTAGGAGCAGAGGAGCATGTTGGGCAGCGCACACACACAGAGTACCTACAAGCAGACACAGTGTGTAGACAGAAAAGGGAGAATGGACACATTTTGGTGTAAAAAGTAAAGATAAAGGTGAAGTTATAACACTGAAACACCCTCAGGAAGAGGTGCTTAGCAGGAGTTAGCAGCTAATGTCCATCCACAGTGTTTTAGCTACTTCTAAATCACTAATCCTGGCCACTCGCCTTTTGTTTATTTTTAGTTTAAGCGTTAGACACCTTTTTACCTGCACGTTGTCGTCTGCATATTGTGATCACGACAAACCATGTTCCCGACATCTACAAAGCATTTAGCTACTTGCTGCCATCTGCTGATATGGAAGAGTATTACACGGTTACTCTGCATACCTGCCAACTTTTGAAATCAGAAAAACCTAGTAGCCAGGGTCCAGGAGCCGCAGGCCCCGGTAGGTCCAGGACAAAGTCCGACGCAAAATGATTATCAGCATTCAGACAGGTGAAAATGTTGCTAAAACCATCACTTTTCTATCAGTCACAGTGACTTTTATCGAACACAAATGGGGTACAGTTTTACATCGTCATAATCGGTGCTGCCGTCAGTCGACATGCTAAATGGTTCCGTCTTCATGACATCGGCGATACTTTTTGAGGATTCTGTTCCAAGACACTGAATAATGTTTGCTGTTTTGGTTCGACCACATCCATATTTTTTGGCGATTTTCGAGTCGGGAAACATTTTCCGAAATAATTGTCCCATGTGATCAGCCAGTGCGATTGGAAGTCCATGCTCAATTATTGCCTCCGTAAATAAAACTTCGGCATTCATCACATCCAAAGAATCTGTTTGGGCGACGGAAAACGTTGAAAGTTTTCCACTTGTATCGCTAGCAACGGCATTAGACTTGTGTTTTTTTGTCCCAACGTGGTCTTTTACATCGCTAATTCCTCCGTGTCCGATCGAAAAATCACCCTTTTTGGAACGGATAATTATTCCCGGATAGGCTTTTGAATATTCTTCACGGAATGACTGCAGTTTTCTTTTCGGTTTAAGACTCGTTTGCGATTTTTCTCCGGCTGATTCCATGATCGTTCGCTCGTTTGGAAACAATGGCAACTGGTGCCTCGTGCTTGCCAGCGGTGCTATAAATAGCCTCGCACATGGCATTCGGAATGGCTCGATAGGAAGTTACGGGAAGCAGTGTCGATTGTCATTGTTGTTACGCGATTTCGTGAATAAAACTTTAAAAAAAAAATTTTTTTTTAATTAATGAAAAACCGTATTTTTTATCACTGCAACCGTAACCCGGAATAGGTTGATGAAAACCGTACTAATTACGGGAAAACCGGAGTAGTTGGCAGGTATGACTCTGCCGAGCTCTAGACAGCACAGACACTCCACAACGGCACATTTGCAGATTATTCTTACTGGTTTGCAAAAAATATTTTTAACCCAAAAAAGTGGAATTACATAATCTCCCACGGCACACCAGACTGTATCTCACGGCACACGACTGTGGCCATAGACAGAACATTTTCCAGTTTACAACTATGATTGGACAATTTGTTTGCTTTGTTTATTAAACATTTACACAGCTTAAGACAAATTGCACAGGAACAGGCTTTTAAAATGATGACTGTCAACCAGGACATATTATAAAATAATATATGCAATATAGGAAAATGCTGCATTCATCTGAGTCTAGTCAGGGAAGTGACCAAGAACCCCATGGAGAGAGGAGAACTTCCAGAAGGACAATCCACCAATCAGGCCTGTATGGTAGAGTGGCCAGACGGAAGCCATTTCTTCGTCAAAAGTTTGCCAAAATGCACCTGAAAGACTCTCAGACCATGAGAAACTAAATTCTCTGGTCTGATGAGACAAAGATTGAAGTGTTTGGCCTGAATGTTTGGAGGAAACCAGGCGCCGCTTTTCACCAGGCCAATTACAATGAAGCATGATGGTGCTTTACACCGGCAGGAACTGGGAGACTAGTCAGGATAGAGGAAAAGATGAATGCAGCAATGTACAGAGACATCCAGAACTTTCAAGACGGACAATCCACCAATCAGGCCTGTATGGTAGAGTGGCCAGACAGAAGCCATTTCTTCGTCAAAAGTTTGCCAAAATGCACCTGAAAGACTCTCAGACCACGAGAAACTAAATTATCTGGTCTGATGAGACAAAGATTGAAGTCTTTGGCGTAAATGTTTGGAGAAAATCAGGTGCCGTTCATCATCAGACATACTTGCCAACCCTCCCGGATTTTCCGGGAGACTCCCGAAATTCAGCGCCTCTCCCGAAAACCTCCCGGGACAAATTTTCGAAATTCAGGCGGAGCTGGAGGCCACGCCCCCTCCAGCTCCATGCGGACCTGAGTCCGCTTTCCCACAATATAAAGAACGTCTACAGTAAAGCAGTCCGTCTGCCGTAAACAGCAATGTTGTGACACTCTTAAACAGGACAATACTGCCATCTAGTGCATTTGATGAAAGCACTTTTGTGCGTGCCACACAGCAATGCATCATCAGAGAGGGTGTTCAGCATGGTTAGAAAGATAGTGACAGAGAATAGAACAAGGATGGACAATTCAACCCTTAACTCAACAATGAGTAGATGAGTGTTATGTGTGTCTATATGTGTAAATAAATGAACACTGAAATTCAAGTATTTCTTTTATTTATATATATATATATATATATATATATATATATATATATATATATATAGCTAGAATTCACTGAAAGTCAATTATTTCTTTTATATATATATATATATATATATATATATATATATGTCTTAATAAGATTATCCAAAAAATAGTGCTCGATACCGTAGTAGAGCGCAATATATGTATGTGTGGGGAAAAAAATCACAAGACTATTTCATCTCTACAGGCCTGTTTCATGAGGGGGGTACCCTCAATCCTGTAGAGATGAAATAGTCTTGTGATTTTTTTCCCCACACATACATATATATATATATATATATATATATATATATATATATATATATATATATATATATATATATATATATATATATATATATATATATATATATATATCCATCCATCCATCCATCCATCCATTTTCTACCGCTTATTCCCTTCGGGGATATATATATATATATATATATATATATATATATATATATATATATATATATATATGAGATACTTGACTTGGTGAATTCTAGCTGTAAATATACTCCTCCCCTCTTAACCACGCCCCCAACCACGCCCCCGCCTCAACCACGCCCCCCGCAACCACCCCCCACCCCCCACCTCCCGAAATTGGAGGCCTCAAGGTTGGCAAGTATGTCATCAGGCCATCAGGTGGTGGCAACATCATGCTGTAGGGATGTTTTTTAGCAAAGGAACTGGGAGACTGGTCAGGATAGAGGGAAATATGAATGCAGCAATGTACAGAGAGGTGCTGCAAAGACGAATGGGCCAAACTGGAAAAGTGAAGCGCTGTGAATACTTTCCAGATGCCATGTATATCTTTTCCCACGCTACGGGATGGACTGAGGGTAAGACAGGACGTGTGCACGTCAAATTATAGTTAAAGCTTCCATGGTTTGAATTCCCCAATACAGGAAAGAAAAGTGGTTCTGCATAATATGACCTCTTTTGAGTTGTGTACATAATGCCCTCAGGAGTGAACTTTGTCTTGACAAAAAACATCTCCCTGATTGTCCACACAAGACATTTTTCTCTCATTAGAAGAGCCAGAGGGCCGAGAGCCAACAAGAGATTTCCTTCTCAGTGCAGTTGATAGCACGGCGTGAAGAAATATGCAGAATTTGCTCACTCCTAGGAAAATGTACTTTAAACGCACACAGACCTGGAGCGCATAATACTGCTGGCTGCCGGCCAAAGAAACCCACTACAAGTATTATTTACACCAGCCAGCTGCAGACCTGAAGCAGCTGATAAACACTGATTACAGATGCCACAAGACATGGAACTTCATCACGTTTGACGCAATCTGTCCTCTTCAATCCAAAGCAAACACGTGTTTTGCAACACCTTTGCTCGTCAAGTTTGCCCAGGGGGCCTGCCAGTTCATAAGTCAAGCCAGCTTCTCCTGTGTGCAGGTTCACACACACCAGAACAATCCTTCACCTACAAGCAAGGACTGTCAATACACCGCACAATCCTGCAAGTGCAGTCCAGAACAAGGTCAAGGGTGTGTTCGGTCCAAAGCAACATGGCTGGCTTTTTTTGTCCCCCACTAAAATAACAATTAAAAAAATGAATGAAAAAGTCAGAGTCCATAAATCTAGCCCGGAAAAGGATAGAATGCCACCTTTTCAATCCGGTTTCGGGGCAAATCACTCTACGGAGACAGCCCTCGCAAAAATGACTACCGTATTTTCCGCACCATAAGGCGCCCTGGGTTATAAGCCGCGCCTTCAATGAACGGCATATTTCAAAACTTTGTCCACCTATAAGCCGCCCCGTGTTATAAGCCGCATCTAACTGCGCTAAAGGAATGTCAAAAAAACAGTCAGATAGGTCAGTCAAACTTTAATAATATATTAAAAACCAGCGTGATGTGGGCGCGCATGGAGTCGTATATCAACATGGACGGAGCTGCGTGAAAAAAGCCACCCGGCCTCTTCGCGTAAACTTCCCTTAACCACTCGCTCATCTTTTCTTCATCCATCCATCCCTTCGAGTTAGCTTTTATGATGACGCCGGCTGGAAAGGTCTCTTTTGGCAAGGTCTTCCTTTTGAATATCACCATGGGTGGAAGTTTCTGGCCATTAGCATGGCAAGCTAGAACCACAGTGAAGGATGACTTCTCATTCCCTGTGGTGCGAATATTCACCGTACGTGCTCCCGTTGTATCCACAGTGCGGTTCACAGGAATATCAAAAGTCAGTGGAACCTCGTCCATGTTGATAATGTTCTCTGGCCGGGTCTTTTTTTCAGCTATCTTGTTTTTACAATATGCACGGAAAGTAGCCAGCTTTTCTTGAAAGTCTTTAGGCAGTTGCTGTGAAATAGTAGTCCGTGTGCGGATGGAGAGATTGCGTCTTTTCATGAACCGGAAACTTGTCGCTTAGTAGGAGCCATTTTGTGGTCTTTACAGATGTAAACACACAAAGGAAATGAAACGTAATATCCGCAAAAATGAATCTTAATATTAATCCATATATAAAGCGCACCGGGTTATAAGCCGCACTGTCAGCTTTTGAGTAAATTTGTGGTTTTTAGGTGCGGCTAATAGTGCGGAAAATACGGTAATGATCTACTGCTAACGATGGCTTCTGATGCGTCATCTATGTTGCTGCTTCTTGATCTTAGCGCTGCTTTCCATACCGTCCATCATAATATTTTATTAGAGCGTATCAAAACACGTATTGGTATGTCAGACTTAGCTTTGTCGTGGTTTAACTCTTATCTTACTGACAGGATGCAGTGTGTCTCCCATAACAATGTGACCTCGGACTATGTAAAGGTAACGTGCGGAGTTCCTCAGGGTTCGGTTCTTGGCCCTGCACTCTTTAATATTTACATGCTGCCGCTAGGCGACATCATACGCAAATACGGTGTTAGCTTTCATTGTTATGCTGATGACACCCAACTCTACATGCCCCTAAACATGACCAACACGCCGGATTGTAGTCAGCTGGAGGCGTGTCTTAATGAAATTAAACAATGGATGTCCGCTAACTTCTTGCAACTCAACGCCAAGAAAACGGAAATGCTGATTATCGGTCCTGCTAAACACCGGCATTTATTTAATAATACCACCTTAACATTTGACAACCAAACAATTACACAAGGCGAATCAGTAAAGAATCTGGGTATTATTTTCCACCCAACTCTCTCCTTTGAGTCACACATTAAGAGTGTTACTAAAACGGCCTTCTTTCATCTCTGTAATATCGCTAAAATGCGTTCTATTTTATCCACTAGCGACGCTGAGATCATTATTCATGCGTTCGTTACGTCTCGTCTCGACTACTGTAACGTATTATTTTCGGGTCTCCCTGTGTCTAGCATTAAAAGACTAAAATTGGTACAAAATGCGGCTGCTAGACTTTTGACAAGAACAAGAAAGTTTGATCATATTACGCCTATATTGTATATACATTTATATACATATATACCTATATATATATATACCTATACTGGCTCACCTGCACTGGCTTCCTGTGCACTTAAGATGTGACTTTAAGGTTTTACTACTTACGTATAAAATACTACACGGTCTAGCTCCGTCCTATCTTGTCGATTGCATTGTACCATATGTCCCGGCAAGAAATCTGCGTTCAAAGAACTCCGGCTTATTAGTGATTCCCAGAGCCCAAAAAAAGTCTGCGGGCTATAGAGCGTTTTCTATTTGGGCTCCAGTACTATGGAATGCCCTCCCGGTAACAGTTAGAGATGCTACCTCAGTAGAAGCATTTAAGTCCCATCTTAAAACTCATTTGTATACTCTAACCTTGAAATAGCCCCCCTGTTAGACCAGTTGATGTGCCGTTTCTTTTCTTTTCTCCTCTGCTCCCCTCTTCCTTGTGGGGGGGGGAGGGGCACAGGTCCGGTGGCCATGGATGAAGTGCTGGCTGTCCAGAGTCGGGACCCGGGGTGGACCGCTCGCCTGTGCATCGGCTGGGAACATCTCTGCGCTGCTGACCCGTCTCCGCTCGGGATGGTGTCCTGCTGGCCCCACTATGGACTGGACTCTTACTATTATGTTGGATCCACTATGGACTGGACTCTCACAATATTATGTCAGACCCACTCGACATCCATTGCAATCGGTCTCCTCTAGGGGGGGGGGGGGGTTACCCACATATGCGGTCCTCTCCAAGGTTTCTCATAGTCATTCACATCGACGTCCCACTGGGGTGAGTTTTTCCTTGCCCTTATGTGGGCTTTGTACCGAGGATGTCGTTGTGGCTTGTGCAGCCCTTTGAGACACTTGTGATTTAGGGCTATATAAATAAACATTGATTGATTGATTGATTGATCTGGGGACAAGACTTTGCCCCAAATGGAGAAGGTCAAGAACCTTGGGATGTTGTTTACGGGTGAGAGAAGAGTGAATTGTGAGATCAACGTCAATGCGGACCCTGTATCGGTCCTTTGTAGAAAAGAAGAAGCCTAAACTTAGCGGTCAATCTACGTTCCTGTCCTCACCTTTAGGTGGTGAAAAGACAAGATCAAGGGGGTGTCTGGTTCAAAGCAACGTGACTGGGTTTTTTGTCCCCCACCAAAATAAAAATTAGCTTCTCCAAGTCCGAGTCCATAGTTCTACCCCCGAAAAGGATGGAGTGCCATCTGGGAATGAGACCTCGCCCGAATTCAAGAACCTTGGGATGTTGTGAGATTAACATCAATGCGGACGCTGCATTGGTCCTTCGTAGAAAAGAAGAAGCCTAAACTTATCAGTCAATCTATGTTCCGGACAGGAGATTCAGGTGGTGACTGAAAAGACAAGGTCACAGGTACAAACAGGCCACCGTCGGGTGTCAGGGTTCTCCCTTAGAGATGAGGTGAAAAGATCTGTCATTCGAGAGGAGCTCGGAGAAAATCCGGACGAGGTGGTTCGGGATAGGATGCTCCCCAGGGAGGTGTTTAGGGCACATCCAACCAGTAGGAGGCCACAGGGAAGACCTGGTTGAAGAGACTATGTCTCTCAGCTTGCCTGGGAACGTCTCGGGAGGATCTAGACAAAGTAACTGAGTAGAGGGAAGTTTGAATCAGATAAAAAAATGTGGGAGTTGTGGAACTTTGAAAAATGTCCCATTCTGGGTTGAAAAATGTGAAAGGAGTAGTCGCCAGAAAAAAGGGTAAAAAAAAAAAAGGTCTGAAAAAACGAAAATGATAGTTTGAATGTCCAGGATGTTGGAATGTGTTGAAGGTGGAAGGGTTTGAATCGGTTGAAAAATGTGGAAATGGTGGAAGTTTCAAAAATGGCCAATACATTTTGAATGGGAAAAATGTCCCGGAAAACCTGGAATTCTGGGAAATCTGGGAATTTGTCAAGGCAAAGCCCGCGATTCCCGAATAGGCTGAACAGTTTGAAGTTGGAACGCTTTGAATGGGATGAAAAATGTGGAAGGTAGAGCGCGCCAAAATCTGGAGAACAAGAAGAATAATAAATAGATGCATTTTGGTGTAGAAAACCATATGAATGCTTTGGAGCATTCACACGACGACAGAATGTTGAAAAGTGGAAACTAGTAACTCATTAACACCAAGAACTGTATTGAAATTCAAAGTCATTTGAGATAAACTCTCCTATCAAAGCACAAGTTTTGCTGCTCGTACATCCACAACAACGTATTTTGTAGTCAACTAAAGTTTAGCAACACTTCTGTGATTCATACAAATTCAAAGTTGCGATTAGTTTGATTTAAAACAACAATTGTTTGACAGCACCAGTTTAAACACAAGTGTAGATTGTGGGCATTATTGTTGTAATCTGCACTTGATGATTTATATACTTATGTACTCACCATCATTGTGTGACTTTTCAAAGCTACTTTTTGTCATCCGACCACAACAATGTGACAAATACTTCAATGTCTCAGCAAGTTTAGATGAAAAGAAGTTATTCTTCTACTTACAAGCCTAAAAGTACATTCAACCAGGGGTGTCCAAAATGCGGCCCGGGGGCCATTTGCGGTCCGCAGCTAATGTTTTATGGGGCCGCGGCACAGTCTACAAATACTACTAAAAAAAAAAACAAACGTGGAATAAAAGAGCAAACCGGTCAAATGCAACAAGAAAAAGTTGACTCTAATAACACAAAGCTGCCATGTAGGCTGTTTTGTTTTACTTTAAACAGTCATTGCTCAAAAAATAATAATGAATCAAAATCAAAGTTGTTATGAATGATTGACATATTCAAGGCTCACATTACTTCACATCAAATATTTCATCATAAAAATTTTTTTTGGAGATAACATTGCATATTTTGTGTTTTTGCCATATAAAAAAATCTACATTTTCTTTGACAAATAGAGTATAAAACAAATAAACTAAACAAAAAAACATGAAAAAGAATACAACAAATTTTGTCTCGAGAAAGTGTTAAAAGTATTAAAGAAAAAAAAACGTATGAGCACTTTTCCCTTTAAAATCCCAAGAATGTTGATGTTTTATTTTTATTTTTTTTTAAAACCTGTAATTGCTCAAAAAATAATAATGACTAAAAATCAATGTTATGAATGACTGACCTCTTTCAAGGCTCACATTACTTCAATATTCCACTTGAAAATATTGTATATTTGCCATATAGAAACTAAGTTTTCTTTGAAAAAAAGGGCATAATACAAAGAATTATAAAAACTTATAATCGACAGAGATGAAGTTGATTTAGAGACATAAGTGTTAGAAGTAAAAAAAAAAAAAAAATGTATGGCTTATTTTTAACAGTGGGGGTGGACCTTTTGGATGCCCAATAATTTTAGTGGGATTTTTTTTTTTCACTTTCATTGATAAAAAAAACAAAAAAAAACATTAAAAATCTAAGTTGTTATGCATTATTGACATATTTTAAGGCTCCAATTACTTCACATCAAATATTTCACTTTGAAAATATTTTGGGGAAAAGCTTTGCATATTTTGTGTTTTTGCCATAAGAAACAAGGTTTTGACAAAAAATTTAAAAAAACAACAACTTTATAACAACAGATAGACCTGAAGTTGATTGAGAGATTTAAGCGTTCAATACAAAATACATAGGACTTGTTTTTAACATTTTTATGACAGAACCTTTTGGGTCCCTGGGAATAAACTTGGGGGTAGCTATAAAAATAAAAAAAATGTTTATATTATAATGGTTTTAAAAATGAAAAATATCACAATGGCCCCTGTATTCTTTTATTTGTCAGTGTGCGGCCCTCAGTGTGCACTGGAAAAAAGTCAGTGTTCAAAAACAAGAATTTTATTTTTTTTAAATTAGGGGTATTTTACTTGAACTAAGCAAAATTATCTGCCAATAGAACAAGAAAATTCGGCTTGTCAAGACTTTCCAAAACAAGTAAAACTAGCTAACCTCAATGAACCCAAAAATACTTTAAAATAAGTATATTCTCACGAATAACAAGTGCACTTTTCTTGGTAGAAAAAAAAAGTAGACCTTTTTGCTCAACATGTTGAAAAGTATTCTTAAATTAAACAAATGCTAGTGCAGGGGTCGGCAACCTTTACCAGTCAAAGAGCCATTTTGACCAGTTTCACAAATTATAGAAAACAATGGGAGCCGCAAAAATTTTTGAAATTTTAAATGAAATAACACTGCATACAAAGTTGTTTTTTTTGCTTTGTGCTATGTATAAACCAGGGGTCTCAGACACGATGCCCACACCTTTTTATGGAATTTTTAAGCTGGTGTGGCACGCGGGTTTTAAATGAATAGCGGTTGTCAGCGTCATGCGTGCCGTGATGGTTCATCATATAGCGCCCACTACAATTAGCGTGCCTGATCAGCCACATGTTGAATGGGGCTTTCGCTTGCTCACATAGGTGACAGCAAGGCATACTTGCTCAACAACCACACAGGTTACACTGACGGCCGCGGTATAAAAAAAACTTTAACACTCTTACTAATAATGCGCCACACTGTGAACCCACACCAAACAAGAATGACAAGCACATTTCGGGAGAACATCTGCACCGTAACACAACATAAACACAACAGGACAAATACCCAGAATCCCATGCAGCCCTAACTCTTCCGGGCTACATTATACACCCCCGCTACCAAACCCCGCCCACCTCAACCGACGCACAGAGGGGGGGTGTGTATAATGTAGCCCAGAAGAGTTTTTTAGTTTTCTGCGAGAGGCACTGAAATCCGGAAGTCTCACGGGAAAATTGGGGTGTTCAGCAAGTAAGCTGCTGAGCCGCATCAGAGTGATCAAAGAGCCGCATGCGGCTCCGGAGCCGCAGGTTGCCGACCCCTGTGCTAGTGCCATCATCTTGACATGCACTCGGCATCTCAATTTTTTTTTTCATGCTTGAAGTAAGAAATTATTACTTTAAAAAAGTAGTTTTATACTTGTGAGTGTTGATGACACAGCTTTGCATCAGTTGATATTCTAGTTTCAAGCATGTTTTACTCAATATAGGTCATCAAATCTCAGCAACAAGCTGTAATATCTTACTGAGATCATTTAGGACCAAAACCCTTAAAACGAGTAAAACACTCTAACATAAAATCTGCTTAGTGAGAAGAATTATCTTATCAGATAGAAAATAAGCAAATACCACCCTTATTTGAGATATTTAAATCTTACTTAGATTTCAGTTTTTGCAGTGTGGATATGTTTGAACACCCCTTCACTAAAGTGAAGAAGAAAATGTCAAAAAGCGTAGTGTAATTTTTTTTTTTAAGTTTCAATAAAAATGCAAAGTTAAAGTGAACGGAGTAAATTTAGTCACAATTATCCATTTTGAAGAAGTGGCGTGGCGTGGCGGTCCACTCGCACGCCACGCTGCCATCTCGTGTGAAGTTATCTCGCCAAAAGCGTTCTTTTTAGTTCCTAATGATGTCATGTTTCTGGACATGTATGTCACCAAAGGGCTGTGTCTTTTTGAAGATGGTTCCAATGTGAGGAGTCATAGCCCATAAAAAGACTTAATGCCGTCCAGACAGACACCTGTTGAACACGTGTCAATCAGCTGCTTCTAAACAATGACTCATGCTAAGTGCTTAACGACTCCGCTTCTCCAAACTCATCAATTGCGAGACAAAGGGCGGCGAGGAGCGCGGTACTGGCGGCGGATCTGACGTGGCCGTCTAATGAGCGGTCACCTGCGCTTAGCAGAGGAAAAACAGACGTCCACGCCCTCTTCCTCGCTCCTCGGGGCATGTGGAAGCTGCAGCAGACATCAAAGGCGGGTAATGAGAGCAATAGGGAGAAGGTGTGTCCAGGAAGTGAGGGGTGTGAAGACGTTGTCAGGAGTTGTTGGAAACAAAGCACTAACTCAAAGCCTTTCTTGCTCATCGGCAGCATTTAAACAGGCTCTTCAAGTCAACAGTTTGTTAACGTCTCTCACACACACACACACACACACACACACTAGAGGTGAGATAAGCAGCAATTGGCGCGGGCTAGGGTTGTCCCCATACCAATATTTTGGTACCAGTACCAAAATGTATTTTGACACTTTTCTAAATAAAAGGAACCATAAAAAAATTGGCATTATTGGCTTTATTTTAACAACAAATCTTAGGGTACATGAAAAAATATGTTTATTATTGTCATTTAGTCCTTAAATAAAATAGTGAACATACTAGACAACTCGTCCTTTAGTAGTAAGTAAACAAACAAAGACTCCTAATTAGTCTTTGTGTCATTTATCTACCTGTTATTTAATATGATTTTTTTTACTACTCAAAACATAATAACGCATACCCGCCAACTACTCCGGTTTTCCCGTAATTCGTACGGTTTTCATCAACCTATTCCGGGTTACGGTTGCAGTGATAAAAAATACGGTTTTTCATTAATTTAAAAAAAAAAGGGTGAAAACTACGCGAATTGCACCTTGTGCAGACAAGATTTTTCGATCGGACACGGAGGAATTAGCGATGTAAAAGACCACGTTGGGACAAAAAAACACAAGTCTAATGCCGTTGCTAGCGATACAAGTGGAAAACTTTCAACGTTTTTCGTCGCCCAAACAGATTCTTTGGATGTGATAAATGCCGAAGTTTTATTTACGGAGGCAATAATTGAGCATGGACTTCCAATCGCACTGCCTGAATAAATTTGGATTTTAGCCACAAAAAGGTAATGACACCAATGTTATCTATTGGAATTGTTTAGTACTGTTATACTGTTAAAAGTGTTTCAAGTCCAAGTTGAAGAAATCTTGTTAAATGTTGACAGCATAACTACCAAAATACAGAAGTATGTCCTTAATATTTTTGCAGTGCTATTTCTGTTGAAAAGTTCAAATGATTACATTAGAGATGTGATGTGCCACTTTTCAAGTGTCTGATGGCTTAAATTAATTTGCATTAATTTTTCATATTTTGAATTCTTTTGAAAGGCTTACAAAAAAACTACATTTGAATTGTAATTCCATGCTATTGACAGGACTATTAATTTTAATGAAGTTAGCTTACCATGTTTACAGTATGATAATTGTGATAGAAATGTGAATTTTAGGCACAGAATATTTTTTACAATTGAACAAGGCAGTAGATTATACAAGCTTGGACAGAAAGTTAATAATGACACCAATTTTTTTTTTAATGGAATTGTTTAGTACTGTTTTACCATTTGTTTACTGTAAAAAGTGTTTATACTGTTTATACTTTCAATTAACAAATTGAAGTCTTGTGAAAGGTTGACAGGATAACTGGCATTAACTGTCAAAATAATTTCAAACTATTGAAGTTAGCTTACAGAATAAACATGCCAATCAACCCATATGATTTTTGCTGTAATATTTTTGTTTTGAAAAGTCACTGTGACTGATAGAAAAGTGATGGTTTTAGCAACATTTTAACCTGTCTGAATGCTAATAATCATTTTGCGTCGGGGGGCGAAGCCCTGAACCCTCCACCAGGACTTTGTCCTGGACCTACCGGGGCCTGCGGCCCTTGGACCCTGGCTACTAGGTTTTTCTGATTTCAAAAGTTGGCAGGTATGATAATGCATTAAAATCAATAGTTCAATGAACTATTGACATGTTTAGGCTGCAATTACTTCACACCAATTGACATTTTTTGGGAGGAAAATATTACTATTTTACATAAATATTGCATATTTTGCGTGTTTGTTATCCAAAAAACAAAAAAAAACAAAAAAACAAACACAAACAAAAAATAAAAACGTATTATTTGATGGATACATCTGAAGTTAATGTTAAAAAAAATAAAAATAAAAATGAGTCATTTTTGTGAGTGGGGGGGCCTTTTGGATTCCTGAGAATGTTTGTATAATTTTATTTTTTATTACTCAAAACATAATATTTAATCAAAATCAATGTTAGGAATTACTTTATTTAGAAATATTTTTGGGGGAAGATATTGCATATTTTGTGTGTTTGCTACACAAAAAACAAAGTTTTGTTGGAAAAAATTAAACAAAAACAAACAAAACAAAACAAAAACTTATGATTGATGGATGAATCTGAAGTTGATGTTAAAATTAGAAAAACATAAATGATACATTTTTATGAGTGGGGGCCTTTTGGATTCCTGAGAATTTTACTATGCTTTTTTTATTACTCAAAACATAATAATGCATTAAAATCAATAGTCTAATAATGAACTATTGACATATTTAGGCTCCAATCACTACATAACAGATATTTCACTGATTTTGGAGGAAAATATTACTATTTTGCATAACAATTGCATATTTGGTGTGTTTGCTATAAAAAAAACAACTATGTTTTGTTGGAAAAAATGAACATAAAACAGACAAATTTAGTGCTTTCAACCAGAAGTACAAGTGCCGTTTTGTCTTCTAGCCATCAATAGCGTTTCTACTCGTAAGGATTCTTCATTCATCCTACTCATTTTTATGAGTGGGCCTTTTGGAGTCCTGGGAACTTTAATATGATTTTTTTACTACTCAAAACATAATAATGCATTAAAATCAATAGTTCAATGAACTATTGACATGTTTAGGCTGCAATTACTTCACACCAATTTACATTTTTTGGGAGGAAAATATTACTATTTTACATAAATATTGCATATTTTGCGTGTTTGTTATCCAAAAAACTAAAAAAAACAAAAAACAAACACAAACAAAAAATAAAAACGTATTATTTGATGGATACATCTGAAGTTAATGTTAAAATAAAAAAAATAAAAAATTGAGTCATTTTTATGAAAATTTTTATGCCTTTTGGATTCCTGAGAATTTTTGTATAATTTTATTTTTTATTACTCAAAACATAATATTTAATCAAAATCAATGTTAGGAATTACTTTATTTAGAAATATTTTGGGGGGAAGATGTTGCATATTTTGTGTGTTTGCTACACAAAAAACTAAGTTTTTTTGGAAAAAATTAAACAAAAACAAACAAAACAAAACAAAAACTTATGATTGATGGATGAATCTGAAGTTGATGTTAAAATTAGAAAAACATAAATGATACATTTTTATGAGTGGGGGCCTTTTGGATTCCTGAGAATTTTACTATGCTTTTTTTATTACTCAAAACATAATAATGCATTAAAATCAATAGTCTAATAATGAACTATTGACATATTTAGGCTCCAATCACTACACAACAGATATTTCACTGATTTTGGAGGAAAATATTACTATTTTGCATAACAATTGCATATTTGGTGTGTTTGCTATAAAAAAAAAACTACGTTTTGTTGGAAAAAATGAACATAAAACAGACAAATTTAGTGCTTTCAACCAGAAGTACAAGTGCCGTTTTGTCTTCTAGCCGTCAATAGCGTTTCTACTCGTAAGGATTCTTCATTCATCCTACTCATTTTTATGAGTGGGCCTTTTGGAGTCCTGGGAACTTTAATATGATTTGTTTTACTACTCAAAACATAATAATGCATTAAAATCAATAGTTCAATGAACTATTGACATGTTTAGGCTGCAATTACTTCACACCAATTGACATTTTTTGGGAGGAAAATATTACTATTTTACATAAATATTGCATATTTTGCGTGTTTGTTATCCAAAAAAATAAAAAAAATAAAAACAAACACAAACAAAAAATAAAAACGTATTATTTGATGGATACATCTGAAGTTAATGTTAAAATAAAAAAAATAAAAAATGAGTCATTTTTATGAGTGGGGGGGCCTTTTGGATTCCTGAGAATTTTTGTATAATTTTATTTTTTATTACTCAAAACCTAATATTTAATCAAAATCAATGTTAGGAATGACTTTATTTAGAAATATTTTTGGGGGAAGATGTTGCATATTTTGTGTGTTTGCTACACAAAAAACAAAGTTTTGTTGGAAAAAATTAAACAAAAACAAAAAAAACAACTTATGATTGATGGATGAATCGGAAGTTGATGTTAAAATTAGAAAAACATAAATGATACATTTTTATGAGTGGGGGCCTTTTGGATTCCTGAGAATTTTACTATGCTTTTTTTATTACTCAAAACATATTATGTTTTGTACACATTATGAGGGACAAACTGTAAACATTTATATGAATCAACTTTATCTGCTTATTTTCTGTTTTAACATGGTCTATCTACACTTCTGATAAAATGTAATAATCGCTTATTCTTCTCTTCTTTGATACTTGACATTAGTTTTGGATGATACCACACATTTAGGTATCGATCTGATACCAAGTAGCTACAGGATCATACATTGGTCATATTCAAAGTCCTCATGTGTCCAGGGACGTATTTACTGACTTTATACACATAATATGATTTAAAAAAAATATCCATGTAATCATAGTAGTGTCGACTAGATACGCTCTTGTACTTGGTATCATTACAGTGGACGTCAGGTGTAGATCCACCCATGGCATTTGTTTACGTTGTGACGCCGGTGAGCTATTGTATCCTCCTACGGCAGACCTGGGCAAATTAAGGCCCGAGGGCCACATGCGGCCCGTTGAGCTTTTCAATCTGGCCCGCCGGACATTCCCAAATATTTTTTTTAGATCTTTAAGATGGAAACTGTAGCTGCCATTATGATGTGCAGTCATGTTTTTTAATGACCGTAAGTCTTCAACTATACTAAGTATTTCAATGGTTGAAATTTGTGCTTATAGATGATATACCAGTTACTATGGTAATCTAATTAGTTGCTCTGGTCGTCTAATTAGTTACTATGGTCATCTACGTCACAGCAACTCAGACGAGGCACCAAGCAGTGTGGGCGGGAAGCGTTTCCACCGACGCGTAAGGAGATTTTCACAACAAAGTTCTAAAGCTTAGTGATATATAGAATAGAATAGAATAGAATAGAAAGTACTTTATTGATCCCTGGAAGAAATTCATTAAATATCAGATGTATCAGATTGTAGGTGGGTTTATTTTGTACCCTTCGCGTTCATATTTCACTGTTTCTTGCATTTTTGTCGCGTTTCACTCGATTGTAAAATATGTCGATCGAAAGGGGGTGTGACATTCATATTTTGTCAATATTCAGTGTTTTATCGTTTATAGAAAAATGTAAAATTCCATTATGCTTTTTAAGGCGGTCGGTCAAAACGATTTTAGCATTCAGTCAGACATTATTGTATATATGTTGAGATTGATGGTTATAGATCAGAATGTTTGAAAATTGAATGTGGAATTCCACAAGGTTCGATTTTAGGACCCAAACTTTTTATTTTATATATAAATGATATTTGTGAGGTTTCGAAAATTTTACAGTACGTATTATTCGCAGACGATACAAATTTATACTGTTCAGGAGATGACTTGAAAATCTTAGCCGATAATATTGAAGAGGAAATGGTTCAACTAAAATTGTGGTTTGATAAATTATCTTTGAACTTGGAAAAGACTAAATTTATGGTATTCAGTAATAAAAGAAAGATAGAAGTTAGTTTATCCATAAATAATGTGAAAATTGAAAAGGTGTCTGAAATCAGATTTCTTGGGGTCATGACATAGAAAGCTCATATATTGCATGTGAAAAATAAGCTGTCTGGAACCTCGTCCATGTTGATAATGTTCTCTGGCCGGATCTTTTTTTCAGCTATCTTGTTTTTACAATATGCACGGAAAGTAGCCAGCTTTTCTTGAAAGTCTTTAGGCAGTTGCTGTGAAATAGTAGTCCGTGTGCGGATGGAGAGATTGCGTCTTTTCATGTACCGGAAACCTGTCGCTTAGTAGGAGCCATTTTGTGGTCTTTACAGATGCAAACACACAAAGGAAATGAAACGTAATATCCGCGCGCTTCTTCTTCTTCTACGCGGGCGGGTGGTTGCTTACAGTAGAAGAAGAAGCGCTTCCTGTTCTATGGGGGCGGGTGCTTACCTTTGCGGTTGCTTGCGTAGAAGAAGAAGCACTTCCTCTTCTACGGGGAAAAAAGATGGCGGCTGTTTACCGTAGTTGCGAGACCGAAACTTTATGAAAATGAATCTTAATATTAATCCATATATAAAGCGCACCGGGTTATAAGCCGCACTGTCAGCTTTTGAGTAAATTTGTGGTTTTTAGGTGCGGCTAATAGTGCGGAAAATACGGTATGTTGGAGTTTGGGTGTTGGTGGAGGGAACAGTTATAAAGTCATCTAAATAATTTGTGTTAAAAAGGGGACAGATAAATATAAGAATAGTATTCTTCAATCTGCTCCTTTCTGATCATGGAAATGTATAAGAAACAAAAAACAATGAAAGTGTCAACTTTATATGGCTTGTATATATATTTTCATGAAAGGAATAAAAAGAAATGATGATGATGATGATGATTGTGAGGTTTTGTATTAGTGTTCCTAAAAATAGATATACCGGCCCCCAGACACATTTTTTTTTCTCTAAATGTGGCCCCCGAGTCAAAATAATTGCCAAGGCCTGTCCTACGGTGTGTAGTGAAGCATGTTTAGCTATTCCTCGTCCTCCAGTGATAATGTTACTTGTAAGAAACTTACTTTATTTGTCACCATGGAGACCAGGATTAGTGATTTAGAAGCAGCTAAAACACTGTGGATGGATGTTAGCCATGTCTTAAAGCACCTCTTCCTGTTATAACTTCACCTTTATCTTGACTTTTTACACCAAAATGCGTCCATGCTCCCTTTTCTGTCTACACACTGTGTCTGCTTGTAAGTACTCTGTGTGCGTGCGCTGCCCAACATGCTCGTAAAAACCAGCAATGTCACGACGTGACGACGCGCCGGTACTTTTTAGAGGCGGTATAGTACTGGATATGATTCATTAGTATTTACTACAACCCTAGTGTACTGTCTTTGTGCTGAAATGCTCTTATCTGTCCGCCTGTCACGGCCATTTGATCAAACGTGCAGAGAAGCCCACCCCATTTGCACCTTGTCGCGGGAGCATCAAAGGCGGCCCGCAACCCAAGACGGCGGGGTCGCGACAAGGGGGTCACGGGTTTAAACCTTGCCCCGGGCAACCATTTTAGAGGTCAGGTGTGTTTGCTTAAAGAGAGGCAGAGCTGAAGATTTGGGCTGGCGGAACATTCCGCCAAAGAAATGTACTATCAGGTGAGCTAATTGCAAGGTGCTTATCACATTCCTGAGTCTGTTTGGCTATAAAATCAATGTGGCTTTTTAAAACATAGTTGTGTTGTGGACAATACCTTCATCGGCGCTTTTGCCGCAGGGCCATTTTGCTTCATCTGCACCTTCTTGGGTGTTGTGGGGCCCTGCAAGAAAGAAGACATACATGTTTACTGAGCAGCCATTATATAATAATAGTCATTTTATTTCAGACCCAGAGGGATCCATATCACAGAAGAAAAAACATATTACAGCGATAAAACACAAATAAAAGTCTGTGGAACGCTCTCCCTGACCACCTGAGGGCACCACAGACTGTGGATGCTTTTAAAAAAAGGCTTAAAAACCTTTTTTTTTTTTAAAAAGCATTTTTTTTTAGATATATGCATACTAGTTTTAGCTATTTGGCTGTTCTGGTTATTATTTTTATTGATTTTTTATTATCCTTTTATTTTTGAGGTTGTTTACTCAATGTAAAGTGCTTTTTACAAATAAAATCTGTTATTATTATTATTATTATTATTAAATACAAGCATAAATAAAATTAATAAAAACTTGTATAAAAAAATAAAAATAAATAAATATTAAAAAAATACACACAAAAAAAATTAATACAAATTATTTGGGACAACACACAAATTAAAGTGCAATTTCCTGCTCGTAACGAGTCAGCAGTGGTGTGCCGTCATAAATCATGATCATAAATTGATAAAAGTTCATTTCATTTTTTTAATTGATTCTCCATAAATATATCAAAGTATTCATCATATTCTCAGTTCCAGTCTTGCTTTTGTTTGTTTTTTTACGTTGGAGCTTTTATCCAATCAGAGTTCAGCCAGCTTGTTGAAATCCGCCTGTGCAGTGTAGGCCAACACGGCGCACACAGTTGATCAGATTACGAGTCGTCGACAGTAGCCCTCCCAGCTTGCTCACGCCTCCTGTGATTGGATACTCACTTGTGAGTCACAAATGAGTATCCAATCACAAGTTGTGAGAGCGGGAAGTGGCGCACCAGAAATATAGTAGCGACTCGTTTTTTTTAAAGCCACAAGGAAGGGGAGACAATGTTGATTGGGTTGCAGATATATACTTTCACCAAGGACGTTTCAACAGAAGCTCATTCCCGTGAGACGAGGTTAGGCCGACCTCGAGCTAGCTAACCCGTCCCAGTCGGTCCGCCCCTTCCAATCGTATCAACCCCTGGCTCATGGCTTCTAATGGGTTCTGCAAATTGTGAGTTCAAACCGAATGCAAAGAAAACACAGCATTGTCAGCATGTCTGTGATGTGGACGTAACTATAATACAGTCCAGATATACCTGTAGACAGCCATCTACAAAATGTACAGTGGCGGCTTTTAAGGAGAGAAAGTCCAACTGGAGCAACAGCACCAAGCAAGTGTGACGCCTCCTTAGTCAGCAACATCATTTTGCGGTGTGTGTGTTACGGACAGAAAAGCCCTGTCTGTCTGAGACAAAGACAAGCATTGTTAACCTACAACTAAGTTATTTCATTTGACCTTTTTCTTTGTTGATTGAGCTGTGTTGAAGCAGCAAAAAAGGAATTTTGAATTATGTGTTGTGCTTGGACATTTCTTTGATATGATATTTTTTATCACCGTGGGCAAGTCGCCCTGTGATGAGGTGGCGACTTGTCCAGGGTGTACCCCGCCTTCCGCCCGATTGCAGCTGAGATAGGATCCACAAAGTTCCGTAAGCAGGTTGTGTTACGTGTGACCGTGTGTGTTGACTTTTTGTGTTAGTTTAGTGCGGGGGTGGGCAACCCGCGGCTCTAGAGCTCCCTGGAGCTTTTAAAAAATGGACAAATATGGAGAAAAATATATTTTTTGTTTTAATATATTTTCTGTGGGACGACAAACATGACACAAACCGTACTAATTGTTAGAAATCCCACTGTTTATATTAAACATGCTTCACTGCTGAGAGTACTTGGCGAGTGCCGTTTTGTCCTACTAATTTCGGCCGACCTTGAACTCAACGTACTTTGTTTACATGTACAACTTTCTCCGACGCTACCAGAGAAAGACGTGTTTTATGCCATTCCTTCTTTGTCTCGTTTTGTCCACCAAACCTTTTATACTGTGTGTGCATCATAACATATAATTATAAGACGTTTAAAGTCATTTTGATAGTAGGCTAATATAGTTAACTTACATCATGTGTTGCCTTCATTATAACACTTATATAAGGCGTTTATTTTTTTTGCGGCTCCAGACGGTTTTCTCTTTTGTATTTTCGCTCCAATATGGCTCTTTCAACATTTTGGGTTGCCGACCCCCGGTTTAGTGGGAAAGGTTGTTTGGATTGTTTATGTTTGTTTTTCGGCCGACCTTGAACTCAACGTACTTTGTTTACATGTACAACTTTCTCCGACGCTACCAAAGAAAGACGTGTTTTCTTCCATTCCTTCTTTGTCTTGTTTTGTCCACCAAACCTTTTATACTGTGTGTGAATTATAACATATAATTATAAGACGTTCAAAGTCATTTTGATAGTAGGCTAATATAGTTAACTTACACACTTACATCATGTGTCGCCTTCATTATAACACTTATATAAGGCTTTTATTTTTTTTGCGGCTCCAGACGGTTTTCTCTTTTGTATTTTCGCTCCAATATGGCTCTTTCAACATTTTGGGTTGCCGACCCCCGGTTTAGTGGGAAAGGTTGTTTGGATTGTTTATGTTTGTTTTTCGGCCGACCTTGAACTCAACGTACTTTGTTTACATGTACAACTTTCTCCGACGCTACCAAAGAAAGACGTGTTTTCTGCCATTCCTTCTTTGTCTCGTTTTGTCCACCAAACCTTTTATACTGTGTGTGGATTATAACATATAATTATAAGACGTTTAAAGTCATTTTGATAGTAGGCTAATATAGTTAACTTACATCATGTGTTGCCTTCATTATAACACTTATATAAGGCTTTTATTTTTTTTGCGGCTCCAGACGGTTTTCTCTTTTGTATTTTCGCTCCAATATGGCTCTTTCAACATTTTGGCTTGCCGGCCCCCGGTTTAGTGGGAAAGGTTGTTTGGATTGTTTATGTTTGTTTTTCGGCCGACCTTGAACTCAACGTACTTTGTTTACATGTACAACTTTCTCCGACGCTACCAAAGAAAGACGTGTTTTATGCTATTCCTTCTTTGTCTCGTTTTGTCCACCAAACCTTTTATACTGTGTGTGAATTATAACATATAATTATAAGACGTTTAAAGTCATTTTGATAGTAGGCTAATATAGTTAACTTACACACTTACATCATGTGTTGCCTTCATTATGACACTTATATAAGGCTTTTATTTTTTTTGCGGCTCCAGACGGTTTTCTCTTTTGTATTTTCGCTCCAATATGGCTCTTTCAACATTTTGGGTTGCCGACCCCCGGTTTAGTGGGGAAGGTTGTTTGGATTGTTTATGTTTGTTTTTCGGCCGACCTTGAACTCAACGTACTTTGTTTACGTGTACAACTTTCTCCGACGCTACCAAAGAAAGACGTGTTTTGTGCCATTCCTTCTTTGTCTCGTTTTGTCCACCAAACCTTTTATACTGTGTGTGAATTATAACATATAATTATAAGACGTTTAAAGTCATTTTGAGAGTAGGCTAATATAGTTAATTTACACACTTACATCATGTGTCGCCTTCATTATAACACTTATATAAGGCTTTTATTTTTTTTGCGGCTTCAGACGGTTTTCTCTTTTGTATTTTCGCTCCAATATGGCTCTTTCAACATTTTGGGTTGCCGACCCCCGGTTTAGTGGGGAAGGTTGTTTGGATTGTTTATGTTTGTTTTTCGGCCGACCTTGAACTCAACGTACTTTGTTTACATGTACAACTTTCTCCGACGCTACCAGAGAAAGACGTGTTTTCTGCCATTCCTTCTTTGTCTCGTTTTGTCCACCAAACCTTTTATACTGTGTGTGAATTATAACATATAATTATAAGACGTTTAGAGTCATTTTGATAGTAGGCTAATATAGTTAACTTACACACTTACATCATGTGTCGCCTTCATTATAACACTTATATAAGGCTTTTATTTTTTTTGCGGCTCCAGACGGTTTTCTCTTTTGTATTTTCGCTCCAATATGGCTCTTTCAACATTTTGGGTTGCCGACCCCCGGTTTAGTGGGAAAGGTTGTTTGGATTGTTTATGTTTGTTTTTCGGCCGACCTTGAACTCAACGTACTTTGGTTACATGTACAACTTTCTCCGACGCTACCAAAGAAAGACGTGTTTTGTGCCATTCCTTCTTTGTCTCGTTTTGTCCACCAAACCTTTTATACTGTGTGTGAATTATAACATATAATTATAAGACGTTTAAAGTCATTTTGATAGTAGGCTAATATAGTTAACTTACACACTTACATCATGTGTTGCCTTCATTATGACACTTATATAAGGCTTTTATTTTTTTTTGCGGCTCCAGACGGTTTTCTCTTTTGTATTTTCGCTCCAATATGGCTCTTTCAACATTTTGGGTTGCCGACCCCCGGTTTAGTGGGGAAGGTTGTTTGGATTGTTTATGTTTGTTTTTCGGCCGACCTTGAACTCAACGTACTTTGTTTACATGTACAACTTTCTCCGACGCTACCAAAGAAAGACGTGTTTTCTGCCATTCCTTCTTTGTCTCGTTTTGTCCACCAAACCTTTTATACTGTGTGTGAATTAAAAGTCATTTTGATAGTAGGCTAATATAGTTAACTTACACACTTACATCATGTGTCGCCTTCATTATAACACTTATATAAGGCGTTTATTTTTTTTGCGGCTCCAGACGGTTTTCTCTTTTGTATTTTCGCTCCAATATGGCTCTTTCAACATTTTGGGTTGCCGACCCCCGGTTTAGTGGGGAAGGTTGTTTGGATTGTTTATGTTTGTTTTTCGGCCGACCTTGAACTCAACGTACTTTGTTTACATGTACAACTTTCTCCGACGCTACCAAAGAAAGACGTGTTTTCTGCCATTCCTTCTTTGTCTCGTTTTGTCCACCAAACCTTTTATACTGTGTGTGAATTATAACATATAATTATAAGACGTTTAAAGTCATTTTGATAGTAGGCTAATATAGTTAACTTACACACTTACATCATGTGTCGCCTTCATTATGACACTTATATAAGGCTTTTATTTTTTTTGCGGCTCCAGACGGTTTTCTCTTTTGTATTTTCGCTCCAATATGGCTCTTTCAACATTTTGGGTTGCCGACCCGGTTTAGTGGGAAAGGTTGTTTGGATTGTTTATGTTTGTTTTTCGGCCGACCTTGAACTCAACGTACTTTGTTTACATGTACAACTTTCTCCGACGCTACCAGAGAAAGACGTGTTTTATGCCATTCCTTCTTTGTCTCGTTTTGTCCACCAAACCTTTTATACTGTGTGTGAATTATAACATATAATTATAAGACGTTTAAAGTCATTTTGAGAGTAGGCTAATATAGTTAACTTACACACTTACATCATGTGTTGCCTTCATTATGACACTTATATAAGGCTTTTATTTTTTTTGCGGCTCCAGACGGTTTTCTCTTTTGTATTTTCGCTCCAATATGGCTCTTTCAACATTTTGGGTTGCCGACCCCCGGTTTAGTGGGAAAGGTTGTTTGGATTGTTTATGTTTTGTTTTTCGGCCGACCTTGAACTCAACGTACTTTGTTTACATGTACAACTTTCTCCGACGCTACCAAAGAAAGACGTGTTTTCTGCCATTCCTTCTTTGTCTCGTTTTGTCCACCAAACCTTTTATACTGTGTGTGAATTATAACATATAATTATAAGACGTTTAAAGTCATTTTGATAGTAGGCTAATATAGTTAACTTACACACTTACATCATGTGTCGCCTTCATTATAACACTTATATAAGGCGTTTATTTTTTTTGCGGCTCCAGACGGTTTTCTCTTTTGTATTTTCGCTCCAATATGGCTCTTTCAACATTTTGGGTTGCCGACCCCCGGTTTAGTGGGAAAGGTTGTTTGGATTGTTTATGTTTGTTATATTTTGATGTTTTCAGGTTGAATATGTTTTTATAATTATTTTAACTGCTGCTGCAAGTTTATTGATTTTTCAATGCGCCATAAAATAGCCCGATTTGTACACTATTGAGGTGGTCAATGGCCAGTGTTTCCGTGTAGTATTTCCCCAGCTGTGGTCATGCACTGACATAAATGACAGTTATTTATTCAAGTGGGACTAAGTAGGACATCACTAAAGGCCTAGGTGTGAAATGCACGGCCCATAATCCATCATTGTTCCCCCGCAGGCCTTCCTATTGCTAGCATTCAGCTGTGTGATTATCTCATAATGGCAGAGAGAGCCTCCAAGCGGCTTAGGAGCGTAATTGCCCGTGTTGACATAACGACTACAAGACCATTACACGTGTAAGAAAGACCAAGTGACAGCGTTTACAACAGCTTTCGCACATGACCAGACAAGAGCGGGAAAGGCTCTTCAATCAGGCCGACGACACCGCCGTCTGGTGCGCGCCGCATTCCTACCAGCTGGGAAGAGCAAGGATAATTTTGCAGCGCGAGCAAGTATTAGCTTTTGAGCAGGGGTGTCCAAACTTTTTCACTTGGGGTGCTCAATTTGTGTTTCATCTGACATCACATGGACAAAGATATGACCTTCTGGAGGAAAGTTCTGTGGTCAGATGAAACAAAAATGTTTGGCCACAATACCCAGCAATATGTTTGGAGGAGAAAAAGGTGAGGCCTTTAATCCCAGGAACACCATACCTACCGTCAAGCGTGGTGGTGGTGCGTTCAGGAGTGCTTGTAAAATAGGGTTTGTAAGATAAATCAAGGACTTCCTAATAATATTTAGACATATTTGAATGAGTTTGTTTACTTTTTATAGCATTAATCTTTCATGGTCTGTATACAACATTTATGCTGAGAGGGCAGAATTTTTGACCACAAACTTGGTGCAGTTCAGCTAAATGTGTTGCTTTTCTGACATGGACTTGTTTCTTCAGCATTGTCCACACGTTTAAGTCAGGACTTTGGGAAGGCCATTCTAAAACCTTCATTCTAGCCCGATTTAGCCATTCCTTTACCACTTTTGAGGTGTGTTTGGTGTCATTGTCCCGTTGCAACACCCAACTGCGCCCATGACCCAATTTCCGGGCTGATGATTTTAGCTTGTCCTGAAGAATTTGGAGGTAATCCTTCTTTTTCATTGTTCCATTTAAAGCAGCAGTTCCATTGGCAGCAAAACAGGCCTAGAGCATAATACTAACACCACCATGCTCGACGGTAGGAATGGTGTTCCTGGGATTAAAGACCTCACCATTTCTTCTCCAAACGTATTGCTGGGTATTGTGGCCAAACAGCTCCATTTTTGTTTCATCTGGCATCACATGGACAAAGATAAGACCTTCTGGAGGAAAGTTCTGTGGTCAGATGAAACAAAAATGGAGCTGTTTGGCCACAATACCCAGCAATATGTTTGGAGGAGAAAAAGGTGAGGTCTTTAATCCCAGGAACACCATCCCTACCGTCAAGCATGGTGGTGGTGCGTTCAGGAGCGCTTGTAAAATAGGGTTTATAAGATAAATCAAGGACTTCCTAATAATATTTAGACATATTTGAGAGCCAATTTGAATGAGTTTGTTTACTTTTTATAGCATTAATCTTTCATGGTCTGTATACAACATTTATGCCGAGAGGGCAGAATTTTTGGCCACAAAATTGGTGCAGTTCAGCTAAATGTGTTGCTTTTCTGACATGGACTTGTTTCTTCAGCATTGTCCACACCTTTAAGTCAGGACTTTGGGAAGGCCATTCTAAAACCTTCATTCTAGCCTGATTTAGCCATTCCTTTACCACTTTTGAGGTGTGTTTGGTGTCATTGTCCTGTTGCAACACCCAACTGCGCCCAAGACCCAATTTCCGGGCTGATGATTTTAGCTTGTCCTGAAGAATTTGGAGGTAATCCTCCTTTTCCATTGTCCCATTTAAAGCAGCAGTTCCATTGGCAGCAAAACAGGCCCAGAGCATAATACTACCACCACCATGCTCGACAGTAGGAATGGTGTTCCTGGGATTAAAGACCTCACCATTTCTTCTCCAAACATATTGCTGGGTATTGTGGCCAAACAGCTCCATTTGTGTTTCATCTGACATCACATGGACAAAGATAAGACCTTCTGGAGGAAAGTTCTGTGGTCAGATGAAACAAAAATGGAGCTGTTTGGTATGCCGGTACTAGTATGGTGTCGCAGTACTAATGAATTAATCAGTCCAACAAAATAATACACAATAATAATACAATTCAAACCTGGCCCAGCAACATTCAAAATTGTTAGCAATCAACAAAGTATTTTTATTTTTTTTAATAAAATGAAACTCTCAATATTGTCTCCTTTGTTTGACCTTTAACCTCACAATAAATCAATCATTGCAACGTTTTAAAGGGCTGTTAGCCTTTATCCAGAGGGTGCCAACTGTGTTTGGAGCTCCTGCCCACTTAGGACTTTCACTACGTAACGACCTAACCACGCATTAGCTTTGCGTGTCGTTAGCTAATGATAGCCATTAGGCGAGCTAACGCTGAAGGTGTATTCCATTATGACCACTGAAAATTGGTAGCACACTGCAAAAAGTCAGTGTTCAAAAACAAGAAAAAAAATAAATACAAAAATTAGGGGTATTTTACTTGAACTAAGCAAAATGATCTGCCAATAGAAAAAGAAAATTCGGCTTGTCAAGACTTTCCAAAACAAGTCAAATTAGCTAATCTCAATGAACCCCAAAATACCTTAAAATAAGTATATTCTCACTAATAACAAGCGCACTGTTCTTGGTAGAAAAAAACCAAGACCCTTTTGCTCAATATGTTGAAAAATATTCTTAAATGAAGTAAATGGAGGATTTTTAGAGGCTTTATAGGCGGAATAGAGCAACTCATTGTCTCCATTGTTAGCTGACTTTTGCTAGCGTTTATTTACGATTTAGAATGCATAATTAAAAAAAACAACATATGTGTTTCTGTCTTACATGAGAATTGTGAACAGTAGACAAAATTCCCCCCAAAAAGTGCAGTTCTCCTTTAAACCATTAATGGAAACATATTGCTAGCTGGTCCTGTGTTTGTTTGTTCTTTTGCTTTAAAAATGAAAGATCTACCTTTTAGTAACATTTCCATGGTCAGACAAGTGTAAAAATAAGTGTTGTTGTATTATTGTTGCTTTAAAAATGAAAGATGTACCTTTTAGTAACATTTCCATGGTCACACAAGTGTACAAAGAAGTGTTTTTGTACTATTTTTGCTTTAAAAATGAAAGATGTACCTGTTAGTAACATTTCCATGGTCAGACAAGTGTAAGAATAAGTGTTTTTGTACTATTTTTTTATTTAAAAATGAAATATGTACCTTTTAGTAACATTTCCATGGCCAGACAAGTGTAAAAATAAGTGTTGTTGTACTATTTTTGCTTTAAAAATGAAAGATGTACCTGTTAGTAACATTTTCATGGTTAGACAAGTGTAAAAAGAAGTGTTTTTGTACTATTTTTTATTTAAAAATGAAAGATGTACCTTTTAGTAACATTTCCATGGTCAGACAAGTGTAAAAATAAGTGTTGTTGTACTATTTTTGCTTTAAAAATGAAATATGTACCTGTTAGTAACATTTCCTTGGTCAGACAAGTGTATAAATAAGTGTTTTTGTACTATTTTTGATTTAAAGATGAAAGATGTACCTTTCAGCAACATTTGTATGGTTAGACAAGTGTAAAAAGAAGTGTTTTTGTACTATTTTTGATTCAAAAATGAAATATGTACCTGTTAGTAACATTTCCATGGTCAGACAAGTGTAAAAAGAAGTGTTTTTGTACTATTTTTGCTTTAAAAATGAAAGATGTACCTGTTAGTAACATTTCCATGATCAGACAAGTGTAAAAATAAGTGTTTTTGTACTATTTTTTTTATTTAAAAATGAAATATGTACCTTTTAGTAACATTTCCATGGCCAGACAAGTGTAAAAAGAAGTGTTTTTGTACTATTTTTGCTTTAAAAATGAAAGATGTACCTGTTAGTAACATTTCCATGGTCAGACAAGTGTAAGAATAAGTGTTTTTGTACTATTTTTTTTATTTAAAAATGAAATATGTACCTTTTAGTAACATTTCCATGGCCAGACAAGTGTAAAAATAAGTGTTGTTGTACTATGTTTGCTTTAAAAATGAAAGATGTACCTTTTAGTAACATTTCCATGGCCAGACAAGTGTAAAAATAAGTGTTGTTGTCCTATTTTTGCTTTAAAAATGAAAGATGTACCTTTTAGTAACATTTCCATGGTTAGACAAGTGTAAAAAGAAGTGTTTTTGTACTATATTTGATTATAAAATGAAAGATGTACCTGTTAGTAACATTTCCATGGTCAGACAAGTGTATAAAGAAGTGTTTTTGTACTATTTTTGATTTAAAAATGAAAGATGTACCTTTTAGTAACATTTCCATGGTTAGACAAGTGTAAAAATAAGTGTTGTTGTACTATTTTTGCTTTAAAAATGAAAGATGTACCTTTTAGTAACATTTCCATGGTCAGACAAGTGCAAAAATAAGTGTTGTTGTACTATTTTTGCTTTAAAAATGAAATATGTACCTGTTAGTAACAATTCCATGGTTAGACAAGTGTAAAAATAAGTGTTTTTGTACTATTTTTGATTTAAAAATGAAATATGTACCTTTTAGTAACATTTCCATGGTCAGACAAGTGTAAAAAGAAGTGTTTTTGTACTATATTTGATTATAAAATGAAAGATGTACCTGTTAGTAACATTTCCTTGGTCAGACAAGTGTAAAAAGAAGTGAAACAGGGTTATTCCTATGAGACTGAAACCAGTCGAAGATGAATTTCTACCATTCCTAACCAGCAAATAAGAGTGAAACTGAATGAAGTAGGCCATCAGAACAGAACAACAACAATCCTAGTCCAGAAAGAGTAGTGCATGTGTTCACACACTCTCTGAGCATGAAATAGTGCCGTCTCGCAGGTGAGACAGTGACAATCCTCCTAGATTACAGAGGAGAAATCTGCTCCAAGCCTGTGTTTTACTGCAGGAAAACAGGTGTGAACAGGACCAAAAAGAAGAAGGCAGTGGACGGTCAGTGGGTGCAGGGATGGCAAAGGGAGGAGGAGCTGCTCCCAATGAAGTGTTGCCACATAGTGTCTGTGGGAGTTGACATGATGCAGTGGGAACTCAACCAAGAAGATGGTCTGACACCTTGTGGACAACATTGGACTAACAGTGTGGTTCGGTTCTTTCCTGTCACCCTCCCCGACGACCCCTGAGCTGAAATATTTGTAGGAGTCTGTTTTAATCACCTGATTCATCAAATATAATGAATAGGGCTGCACAAATAATGGATTCATTTCAGATTCTTAACCGATTCATCGGTTTCAAAAATCGATTTAAAACATTTTTACCCCCTTTTTTTCTTATCAGTTTTTAAAAAGACGTTTTAGAGCAAGCCTGGGCAATTATTTTGACTCGGGGGGCCAAATTTAGACAAAAAATGTGTCTGGGGGCCGGTATATCTATTTTTAGGAACCCTAATACCATACTTGCCAACCTTGAGACCTCCGATTTCGAAAGGTGGGGGGGGGGGGGGGGGGGGGGGGTTAGACAGGGGGGGCGTGGTTAATAGGGGAGGAGTATAATTACAGCTAGAATTCACCAAGTCAAGTATTTTATATATATATATATATATATCTGTGTTGGCCCTGCGATGAGGTGGCGACTTGTCCAGGGTGTACCCCGCCTTCCGCCCGATTGTAGCTGAGATAGGCTCCAGCGCCCCCCGCGACCCCAAAGGGAATAAGCGGTAGAAAATGGATGGATGGATGGATATATATATATATATATATATATATATATATATATATATATATATATATATATATATATATATATATGTCTTAATAAGATTATCCAAAAAATAGTGCTTGATACCGTGGTAGAGCGCAATATATGTGTGTGCAATATATATATATATATATATATATATATATATATATATATATATATATATATATATATATATATATATATATATATATATATATATATAAGAAATACTAAGTCAAGTATTTCATATATATGTATATATATATATATATATATACACATATATATATATATAAGAAATACTTGACTTTCAGTGAATTCTAGCTATAAATATATATTTATTTTATTATATATATATATATATATATATATATATATATATATATATATATATATATATATATATATATATATATATATATATATATATATATAAATAAGAGAAATACTTTAATTTCAGTGTTCATTTATTTACACATATACACACACATAACACTCATCTACTCATTGTTGAGTTAAGGGTTGAATTGATTGTCCATCCTTGTTCTATTCCCTGTCACTATTTTTCGAACCATGCTGAACACCCTCTCTGATGATGCATTGCTGCACAAAAGTGCCTTCATCAAATGCACTAGATGGCAGTATTGTCCTGTTTAAGAGTGTCACAACATTGCTGTTTGCGGCAGACGAACTGCTTTACGGTCGAGGAGAACACGTCACTCAGGTCCGCATGGAGCTGGAGGGGGCGTGGCCTCCAGCTCCGCCTGAATTTCGGGAGATTTTCGGGAGAAAATTGGTCCCGGGAGGTTTTCGGGAGAGGCGCTGAATTTCGGGAGTCTCCCGGAAAATCCGGGAGGGTTGGCAAGTATGCCTAATACAAAACCTCACAATAATGTCTGATGGAATGCTAAAAACGCTTTAAAAATGGAATGGAATTTAAAAACATTTTTACTGAATGGGACACCCAGAATGTACACGAAAATAAAGAATGTGGGATTTACTATATTAACTATGAACGATAAAACACTGAATATTGACAACATATGAATGTCACACCCCCTTTCGATCAACATATTTGACAATCAAGTGAACTGTTATGTAAAAGAAAAGGGGTAGGATTAAATAAGCTCTGCTTCTTCCTACTCCTTTTCGAATATGTTGACAAGAGAAACTGGAAATTGGGATGTATCATGTTGTATGCTTGCATGTTCGAAATAAACCCAAACTCAACTCAACTCAATTTAGAAAAAGTTGCAATGTTGACTAATAAAACAAAAAGCTGTTTTTTTTTTTCTTTCGAACTGTCATTGCTCAAAACATAATATTGAATCAAAATCAATGTTATTATGAATTATTGACCTATCCAAGGTTCCTATTACTTCACATCAAATATTCCACTAAGAAAAATATTTTTGGTGGAATATTTTGCAAATTTGGTAAATAAATAAGTCAAAAATTTATATTTTGTTGTTTTCTCACTGTACCAAAAATGAACCGAACCGTGACCTCTAAACCGAGGTACGTACCGAACCGATTTTTTTGTGTACTGTTACACCCCTATATATGACAGAATAAATTGTTTCACTTTACTACAACTCCCCTGGTGACGTTATTATGCGCAGATTCCCGGGCTGTTCCGTGGCAGCGCCGTTCTGCAGCCGTTACGCATCCAGTGTAAATCCGGGGTTAGACGATCAGCACGGACAAAGTCGTTTGTATTTGGCACAGATCTGCTGCTGATAAAGAAGACTCAAGTCTTAACCAGGCTTAGTGGATTGTTGTCTGGATGTAAAAATCTCCTCAGACCATCTGCCAATCATGCATGAGCATTTATCTGCCACGTTCTAACCACACTGTAGAAATATGCAAACGAGAGTCCCTCCGCTCTAAAATGCACCTGCACAGGTGAAAATAATACTCTGGTTTGATCCTCCTTACTAGAAACATGTACACAATTAGAGACACACTCCCTCATATGAATACAAAAAATTAGAACTTACATAAAACAACAACTTTTTAATTCCACAAACGCACCTGGCTTACCTTCTTGGCACTCTTCTGGGGCGTCACTTCACTTTCATCACTGTCATCATCTTCGTCATCCCTAGGAAATGAAGGTCAACATTTAATCATAGAAGAATCCAATCATCACAAATAGAGTAACGTACTCATCATCATCATCATCCTCTTCGTCGTCCATCTTCAGCTTCTTCTGCAAAATAAAGAGATTGCAGGCTCGTTATTGATAATGTGTCAGCTATACGGCTCATTTTCAACTGTAGTCCCTGGCCACGTACTCAGTGTCAGCCCTTCACAGCCATAAGTAAGACCCCACATGCTCATGGAAGTCGGGCTTCAAACTTTTTTCACTGACCAAAGCATGCGGGGTCCATTTGGGTGTTTTCCATTTTCAAAACTTATCAAATGTTTATATTTGAGCTCCCTGCAAGTTAAGTCCCAGGGACCCAAGAGGGTCATATACATATATTTTTTTAAATATATATATTTTTTAATTATCAAACGTTTATATCTCTAGATAATAATAATAACAAAAATAGATTTTATTTGTAAAAAGCACTTTATATTGAGTAAACAATATCAAAGTGCTACAGTGTATTAAAAAAATAAATTAAAAAATAACAAAAGATAATAAAGAAAAAAATAAAATAAAATAAATAGATCAGGTCTATCTGTCGATATAAAGTTATTATGTTTTTCAATATTAAACCCTTTTTGTGGCATAAACACAAAATATGCTTTATTTCCCCAAAACAGATTTTCAAAGTGGAATATTTGATGTGAAGTAATTGGAGCCTTAAATAGGTTAATCATTTTTTTTTTAACAATGGCAGTTTTAGAAAAACAAAATCCCACTAAAATGATTGGGGATTGTCAAAGTGTTTTGCTTTACTTTCAATGCTTAAGCCTCTCGATCACGCCCGCCAACAGCTTTAATCCGGCCCACAAGTTGATTTTACTAAGCTTAAAAATTTTGAATGAAAGAAAATGCTGTTCTGAATATGTCCACTGGATGTCGCAATAGCAATTCAAGTGTAACCCACATCATACATGACTGTGTATAAAGATGACAGGTCAGCTGGCTTTAATCTCCCTCTGGATTGGCTGCCGCTACTCCGGTGCAAACAGTCAGCTGCTCCTGTTGTGGCTGGCAGCAGATGGCGACAGACTGATGCTGTGTAATACTTCTTTCATTGTAAATGATCATCTCAACAGATAAAATAAGGAAACTGTAAGATGCAAAGACTTAATTACCATCACCTTTGTAGTTAGTTCCACGCAGAGCTTGCACTTGTTTGACGGCGCGATGTGCACCCTGAACTCCATTGTAAAAATGTATCTTTCTACATTTGTTGTTCTGTTTTATTTTATGCTTAAATGTAGCATGTTCACATTGGTTAAGTTTGTAATTATTATACCTTTAATTCGGCTATTATGGTGTAATTTTGACGATTGTTTTGTTTATAAGTGTAATATTTGAAGGATGATAAATGAATGTGTTGTGGCAGTTGTGGATGTCACTAAATGCGGCAGTTTCAGGAAACACTCCATTGCTTTTCCAAAACGTCTTTAATGAACTGCCAACATGAGATTTCGAAACAGGAAGTGCTAAAGTTTAATGGCTTTGTAAAAGCACAGAGACAAAGTCTAAATTTATAGTGGTCTTCATGATGTTTTTGAAACTGCACTCATATTTTCTTCAGATTTATCAACTAACTGGAAGTGTTGTGCCAAGAGTATTATTTGTGATATGTACATTTTAAGAATATGCTTGTTCTATTTTTGTCCAAAGTAAGAAAAAGAACATTTTGAAGTTGTCTTTATTTTGAAGTTATTACGCCAGGAATTTACCAGTCCGGCCTGCGTGGGAATAGATTTTCCTCCCTGCGCCCCCTGAGCTAAAGTGAGTTTGACACCCCTGATCAAATTCAGATTCAGTATTTTTTCATGATTTTGTTTTATGCCCTTTTTGTCAAAGAAAACGTAGCTTTTTATATAGCAAACACACAAATAAACAATATTTTCCCCCAAAACCCATTTCAAAGGGTAATATTTGACATGAAGTAATTAGAGTCTTAAATAAGTCAACAATTCATAACATTGTTTTTGATTCATTATTATTTTTTGAGCAACGACAGTTTTAAAGATAAAATCAGCCTGCATGGCAACGTTGTGTTATTAGAGTCAACAATGCAACTTTTTCTTCTTACATTTCACCTGTTGGCTCTTCATTTCATTTTTCATTGCAATTTTTCCTTGCAATTTTTAGAATAAACAATTACTTTAGACACCCTTGATGCAAGTTAATATACAAGTTAGTAGCAGAGCGAATGTAAGTAATGCATACATAAATAATGTACAGCAGGGGTGCTCACACTTTTTCTGCAGGCGAGCTACTTTTCAATTGATCAAGTCGTGGGGATCTACCTCATTCATATATATAATTTATATTTACTTATTTATGAAATATATGTTTTTGTTAACAAGTTAAAGGTGTTTAATGATAATGCAAGCATGTTTAACACATATAGTTAATATTGTTAATACATTAAAGGTGTTTAATGATCATACAAGTATGTTTAATACATATAGTTAATATTGTTAACAAGTTAAAGGGGTTTAAAGATAATGCAAGCATGTTTAACACATATAGTTAATATTGTTAACAAGTTAAAGGTGGTTAAAAATAATACAAGCATGTTTAACACAAATAGTTAATATTGTTAAGAACTTAAAGGTGGTTAAAGATAAAACAAGCATGTTTAACACATATAGTTAATATTGTTAACAACTTAAAGGTGGTTAAAGATAAAACAAGCATGTTTAACACATATAGTTAATATTGTTAACAAGTTAAAGGTGTTTAAAGATAATACAAGCATGTTTAACACATATAGTTAATATTGTTAATAAGTTAAAGGTGTTTAAAGATAATACAAGCATGTTTAACACATATAGTTAATATTGTTAACAAGTTAAAGGTGGTTAAAGATAATACAAGCATGTTTAACACATATAGATTCCTTTCTTTCATGAAGACAAGAATATAAGTTGGTGTATTACCTGATTCTGATGACTTGCATTGATTGGAATCAGACCGTAGTGATGATAATGTCCGTATTTTCGAATGGAGGAGAAAAAAAGTCCTCCTTTCTGTCTAATACCACATGAAAGTGGTTGGTTTTTGGCATCTTATTTGTCCAGCTTCCGTACTCCTTTGTATACACTTTACAAGAAATACATTGTCGGCAAACTCCGTAGCTTGCCAGCTTGTGCACGCCAGCTTTCTGAGACTCTTATTTTGTTAGCACAACTGTGCAACTGTGCAGTCGGTCTTTGGAGTTTTGACGACAGGTACGGCGCCAGAGTCTGTTGAAATAAAGTGTTTCTCGCCTTCCTGTCGGTAATTTTAATGAGCTGGCAGCAGCCAGCGTCATCTCAGAAGGCCCTCGGGTGCCGTGAATGTCAATCAAGTGACGAAAGTGACGTCATAGTGAAGATTTATGATCGCTCATTTTTAGGACTATTTTTTTAATGCCTGGCTGGTGATCGACTGACACACCCTCCGAGATCGACCGGTAGATCGCGATCGACGTAATGAGCACCCCTGATGTACAGACATGCAGGCATGCACTGCATACAGTATACAATATGTATTGAGGACCATATGGGCCAAAACTGATATGCATATATTCAAAGAACAAGTAGAAAAGACAGAGCAGACCTCTGCCAGGCTCTGTCCCTCAATAGTAAGCAAGTCCTGAATCTAGACCGTGCTCTGGATGTGATCCAAAATGTAGTCACTTGTTCCTTATCCCATGACTGACCTGCCCATAGCGTTTGGAGCTATGTGCGGTGGAATGAAAGAAACAGAGTGACCACTCTTGTCTGTCTCCACTATCTCTGTTTGGTTTTATCTATCCACTATTCATCTAATCCTTATCTTTGTGGGGCCGCACACAGACAGACACACACACACATATATACATAAATGTGAGGTCAACAGAGGTGGGTAGTAACGCGCTACATTTACTCCGTTACATCTACTTGAGTAACTTTTGGGATAAATTGTACTTCTAAGAGTAGTTTTAATGCAACATACTTTTACTTTTACTTGAGTATATTTATAGAGAAGAAACGCTACTTTTACTCCGCTACTTTTATCTACATTCAGCTCGCTACTCGCTACTAATTTTTATCGATCTGTTAATGCACGCTTTGTTTGTTTTGGTCTGTCAGACAGACCTTCAAAGTGCCTGCCTTACTGGTGACGTTTCACTTCGTTCCACCAATCAGATGCAGTCACTGGTGACGTTGGACCAATCAAACAGAGCCAGGCGGTCACATGACCTGACTTAAACAAGTTGAAAAACGTATTCGGGTGTTACCATTTAGTGGTCAATTGTACGGAATATGTACTGTACTGTGCAATCTACTAATAAAAGTTCCAATCAATCAATCAAAAGTGTGAAGGAAAAAAGACCATTTTTTATTTTAACCGTACATCCCGTCAAAAGCCTAAAGACTGACTGCACAGTTCCTGTCTTCACAATAAAAGTGCCGCTCCATCGCGCCTGTGCTTTCAAAATAAGAGTCTCCGAAAGCCAGCGCAAACAAGCTAGCAAGCTACGGAGTTTGACGCCAATATATTTCTTGTAAAGTGTATAAAAACGAATATGGAAGCTGGACAAATAAGATGCCAAAAACTCACCACTTTCATGTGGTATTAGACAGAAAGGAGGAACTTTTCTTCTCCTCCATTTGAAAACGTGGACGTTATCATCACGACTGTCTGATTACAATCAATGCAAGTCATCAGAATCAGGTAATACACCAACTTATATTCTAGTCTTCATGAAAGAAAGGAATCTATATGTTAAACATGCATGTATATTCATTAAAACACCTTTAACATGTAAACAAAAACAGCAAAATAAATACATATAAATTATATACTGTATATATCAATGCATATATCAATGTGTATATATATATATATATATATATATATATATATATATATATATATATATATATATATATATATATATATATATGATATGAGTGTGTATGTTACTCATCAGTTACTCAGTACTTGAGTAGTTTTTTCACAACATACTTTTTACTTTTACTCAAGTAAATATTTGGGTGACTACTCCTTACTTTTACTTGAGTAATAAATCTCTAAAGTAACAGTACTCTTACTTGAGTACAATTTCTGGCTACTCTACCCACCTCTGAATATAATATATCTGTATGTGTATTATTCTGTACACATATTTTGTATATATTCGTATATATGTTCGATTTTTTTATCGCTATATTAGTCTATTTATACCTGCATTGTCCTTTCCATCCTTACACTTTCCATCATTGTAACTGAGCTACTGTGTTGAACAATTTCCCTTGTGGATCATTAAAGTTTGTCTAAGTCTAATTTTCTCGATCATTGATTAATAATAATAATAATAATAATAATGATAATAACAATACTAATGATGATAATAATAATAATCCCATCCATCCATTTTCTACCGCTTGTCCCTTTCGGGGTCGCGGGGGGTGCTGGAGCCTATCTCAGCTGCAGTCGGGCGGAAGGCGGGGTACACCCTGGACAAGTCGCCACCTCATTACAGGGCCAACACAGATAGACAACATTCACACACTAGGGACCATTTAGTGTTGCCAATCAACCTATCCCCAGGTGCATGTATTTGGAGGTGGGAGGGGCCTATCCCCAGGTGCATGTTTGGAGGTGGGAGGGGCCTATCCCCAGGTGCATGTCTTTGGAGGTGGGAGGAAGCCGGAGTACCCGGAGGGAACCCACGCAGTCACGGGGAGAACATGCAAACTCCACACAGAAAGAGCCCAAGCCTAGGATTGAACTCAGGACTACTCAGGACTTTCGTATTGTGAGGCACATGCACTAACCCCTGTTACACCGTGCTGCCCTAATAATAATAATGATAATAATATCAATCAATCAATCAATGTTTATTTATATAGCCCTAAATCACAAGTGTCTCAAAGGGCTGCACAAGCCACAACGACATCCTCGGTACAAAGCCCACATAAGGGCAAGGAAAAACTCACCCCAGTGGGACGTCGATGTGAATGACTGTGAGAAACCTTGGAGAGGACCGCATATGTGGGTAACCCCCCCCCCCCCCCCTAGAGGGGGGGGGGGGTTACATACTAGACAACTTGTCTTTTAGTAGTAAGCAGAGGTGGGTAGTAACGCGCTACATTTACTCCGTTACATCTACTTGAGTAACTTTTGGGATAAATTGTACTTCTACGAGTAGTTTTATTGCAACATACTTTTACTTTTACTTGAGTATATTTATAGAGAAGAAACGCTACTTTTACTCCGCTACTTTTATCTACATTCAGCTCGCTACTCGCTACTAATTTTTATCGATCTGTTAATGCACGCTTTGTTTGTTTTGGTCTGTCAGACAGACCTTCAAAGTGCCTGCCTTACTGGTGACGTTTCACTTCGTTCCACCAATCAGATGCAGTCACTGGTGACGTTGGACCAATCAAACAGAGCCAGGCGGTCACATGACCTGACTTAAACAAGTTGAAAAACGTATTCGGGTGTTACCATTTAGTGGTCAATTGTACGGAATATGTACTGTACTGTGCAATCTACTAATAAAAGTTCCAATCAATCAATCAAAAGTGTGAAGGAAAAAAGACCATTTTTTATTTTAACCGTACATCCCGTCAAAAGCCTAAAGACTGACTGCACAGTTCCTGTCTTCACAATAAAAGTGCCGCTCCATCGCGCCTGTGCTTTCAAAATAAGAGTCTCCGAAAGCCAGCGCAAACAAGCTAGCAAGCTACGGAGTTTGACGCCAATATATTTCTTGTAAAGTGTATAAAAACGAATATGGAAGCTGGACAAATAAGATGCCAAAAACTCACCACTTTCATGTGGTATTAGACAGAAAGGAGGAACTTTTCTTCTCCTCCATTTGAAAACGTGGACGTTATCATCACTACTGTCTGATTACAATCAATGCAAGTCATCAGAATCAGGTAATACACCAACTTATATTCTAGTCTTCATGAAAGAAAGGAATCTATATGTTAAACATGCATGTATATTCATTAAAACACCTTTAACATGTAAACAAAAACAGCAAAATAAATACATATAAATTATATACTGTATATATCAATGCATATATCAATGTGTATATATATATATATATATATATATATATATATATATATATATATATATATATATATATATATATATATATATATATATATATGATATGAGTGTGTATGTTACTCATCAGTTACTCAGTACTTGAGTAGTTTTTTCACAACATACTTTTTACTTTTACTCAAGTAAATATTTGGGTGACTACTCCTTACTTTTACTTGAGTAATAAATCTCTAAAGTAACAGTACTCTTACTTGAGTACAATTTCTGGCTACTCTACCCACCTCTGAATATAATATATCTGTATGTGTATTATTCTGTACACATATTTTGTATATATTCGTATATATGTTCGATTTTTTTATCGCTATATTAGTCTATTTATACCTGCATTGTCCTTTCCATCCTTACACTTTCCATCATTGTAACTGAGCTACTGTGTTGAACAATTTCCCTTGTGGATCATTAAAGTTTGTCTAAGTCTAATTTTCTCGATCATTGATTAATAATAATAATAATAATAATAATGATAATAACAATACTAATGATGATAATAATAATAATCCCATCCATCCATTTTCTACCGCTTGTCCCTTTCGGGGTCGCGGGGGGTGCTGGAGCCTATCTCAGCTGCAGTCGGGCGGAAGGCGGGGTACACCCTGGACAAGTCGCCACCTCATTACAGGGCCAACACAGATAGACAACATTCACACACTAGGGACCATTTAGTGTTGCCAATCAACCTATCCCCAGGTGCATGTATTTGGAGGTGGGAGGGGCCTATCCCCAGGTGCATGTTTGGAGGTGGGAGGGGCCTATCCCCAGGTGCATGTCTTTGGAGGTGGGAGGAAGCCGGAGTACCCGGAGGGAACCCACGCAGTCACGGGGAGAACATGCAAACTCCACACAGAAAGAGCCCAAGCCTAGGATTGAACTCAGGACTACTCAGGACTTTCGTATTGTGAGGCACATGCACTAACCCCTGTTACACCGTGCTGCCCTAATAATAATAATGATAATAATATCAATCAATCAATCAATGTTTATTTATATAGCCCTAAATCACAAGTGTCTCAAAGGGCTGCACAAGCCACAACGACATCCTCGGTACAAAGCCCACATAAGGGCAAGGAAAAACTCACCCCAGTGGGACGTCGATGTGAATGACTGTGAGAAACCTTGGAGAGGACCGCATATGTGGGTAACCCCCCCCCCCCCCCCCCCCCCCCTAGAGGGGGGGGGGGTTACATACTAGACAACTTGTCTTTTAGTAGTAAGCAGAGGTGGGTAGTAACGCGCTACATTTACTCCGTTACATCTACTTGAGTAACTTTTGGGATAAATTGTACTTCTACGAGTAGTTTTATTGCAACATACTTTTACTTTTACTTGAGTATATTTATAGAGAAGAAACGCTACTTTTACTCCGCTACTTTTATCTACATTCAGCTCGCTACTCGCTACTAATTTTTATCGATCTGTTAATGCACGCTTTGTTTGTTTTGGTCTGTCAGACAGACCTTCATAGTGCCTGCGTTTCAACAAATACAGTCACTGGTGACGTTCACTCCGTTCCACCAATCAGATGCAGTCACTGGTGACGTTGGACCAATCAAACAGAGCCAGGGGTCACATGACCTGACTTAAACAAGTTGAAAAACTTATTGGGGTGTTACCATTTAGTGGTCAATTGTACGGAATATATACTGTACTGTGCAATCTACTAATACAAGTTCCAATCAATCAATCAAAAGTGTGAAGGAAAAAAGACAATTTTTTATTTCAGCCTAAAGACTGACTGCACAGTTCCTGTCTTCACAATAAAAGTGCCGCTCCATCGCGCCTGCGCTTTCAAATTAAGAGTCTCCGAAAGCCTGCGCAAACAAGCTGGCAAGCTACGGAGTTTGCCGCCAATGTATTTATTGTAAAGTGTATAAAAACGAATATGGAAGCTGGACATATAAGATGCCAAAAACCAACCACTTTCATGTGGTATTAGACAGAAAGGAGGAACTTTTCTTCTCCTCCATTTGAAAACGTGGACGTTTGTCATCACTACTGTCTGATTCCAATCAATGCAAGTCATCAGAATCAGGTAATACACCAACTTATATTCTTGTCTTCATGAAAGAAAGGAATCTATATGTGTTAAACATGCATGTATATTCATTAAAACACTATTAACATGTAAACAAAAACGGCAAAAAAATAAATATAAATTATATACTGTATATATCAATGTATGTATATATATATATATATATATATATGTGTGTGTGTATATATATATATATATATATATATATATATGTATATATGTGTGTGTGTGTGTATATATATATATATATATATATATATATATATATATATATATATATATATATATGATATGTGTGTGTATGTTACTCATCAGTTACTCAGTACTTGAGTAGTTTTTTCACAACATACTTTTTACTTTTACTCAAGTAAATATTTGGGTGACTACTCCTTACTTTTACTTGAGTAATAAATCTCTAAAGTAACAGTACTCTTACTTGAGTACAATTTCTGGCTACTCTACCCACCTCTGGTAGTAAGTAAACAAAAAAATCTTAAGGTAGATGAAACATATGTTTATTATTGCATTTTAGTCCTTAAATAAAATGTTGAACATACTAGACAACTTGTCTTTTAGTAGTAAGTAAACAAATTAGTAACATATTGTGTCATTTGTCATTCTATTTTGTCTACATTATGAGGGACAAACTGTAAAAATTGATTATTCATCTACTTGTTCATTTACTGTTAATATCTGCTTATTTTCTCTTTTAACATGTTCTATCTACACTTCTGTTCAAATGTAATAATCACTTGTTCTTCTTTTGTTTGATACTTTACATTAGTTTTTGGATGATACCACAAATTAGGGTATCAATCCAATACCAAGTAGTTACAGGATCATACATTGGTCATATTCAAAGTCCTCATGTGTCCAGGGACGTATTTACTGACTTTATGAACATAATATACATTTTAAAAATAGGAAAATAGAGTTTGTGACAATAAGAACTATTGATGTAATCATAGTAGTATCGACTAGATACGCTCTTGTACTTGGTATCATTACAGTGGATGTCAGGTGTAGATCCACCCATGGCATTTGTTTACATTCAGGAACGGCGTCATTAGCGGTGACAGCGGTGAGGTATGATGTGTAGTGAAGCATGTTTTACTATTCCTTGTTTTACTATTCCTTGTCCTCCAGTATATATAATAATAAAGATGATAATAATAATGATGATAATAATCCATCCATCCATCCATTTTCTACCGCTTATTCCCTTTTGGGGTCGCGGGGGGCGCTGGAGCCTATCTCAGCTACAATCGGGCGGAAGGCGGGGTACACCCTGGACAAGTCGCCACCTCATCGCAGCGCGATGATAATAATGATAACCATAATAACAATAATAATATGTACCAGTGGAAGCTTTTTCCCCGCCATCAGGCCAGCAGGACGCTTGACTGGGGAGGAGTTGTGTTCTTCTTCTTCATCGTCTGAATCTTTCACACCTGAAAGGCAACCACAAGTTTTATCACTATGGAAACTTCAGCTTCAGCAAGCAGATTGTTTTGGAATATTCAACACTCAACAAAGGTGTGCCACAATTAGATCCATGAATTCTATTTATGAAGTTCTATATTTGGGGAGGTCACCAGTTGCAAATATTGTTGGCTGCATATAAAGTACAAGAAACAAATATGATGTATTGTATATGTCTACACACAATGATCAGTTGTCTATACGGCTCAAAAAGTACTTACACACACTGAAATATTTGGACTTGACGTCCCGCTCTCTCTCTGGCCAGGAGAGCGAGGACGCACCGGTCACAAAGACAATGTCACCGTGTTGTGACTTGGACCATATGACTTTTAGAGTGGCGTGTAGTCGGGTGTACATGACAACGCCAGAGACAAGCGCGCACATAATTAGAGACTCGCCGCGCAGTAGGCTGTCATCAGGCGTGTCTGTGTTTACTAACAAGACATCATGTGGAGCTGAAGCCGAGTTTCTTAACATGGAGATATTCTAGACTGACCATGCGTCCTCTTTTCCCCGGACATGTCTTCTTTTGCGGGGCTGTCCGGGCGGAGTTTTTTAAATGCCTCAAATGTCCGGCATTTTGAGTTAGGGTTGCGTGTATTTTCAATGTGCGTTCAGGTTTAAGAAGGGGTTAAAAACAAAACAAATTGTGCGCGCAGCAGCATTGGTGAGGGAGGGGCAGAGACAGAGAGAGCGAGAGAGTTATGATAAACACGCATGCGTCGCCAGGCTCTGCTTTTTATCCATACATTTATCACATTTAATTTTTTATTATCTGTAGCAGGGGTGTCAAAAGTGTGCCATTTGCGGCCCACAGCTAATGTTTTAAAGGCCCACGGCACATTCTAAAAATACTATTAAAATAAACAAAAACATAAAAGTGAAATAAAAAAGCTTAAAGGTTAAATGTAATTTAGAAAAAGTTACAATGTTGACTAATAAAACAAAGCTGGGGTTTTTTCTTTCAAACTGTCATTGCTCAAAACATCAAAATCAATGTTATTATGAATTATTGACCGATCCAAGGTTCCCATTACTTCACATCAAATATTCCACTAAGAAAAATCTTTTTGGTGGAAGATTTTGCAAATTTGGTAAATAAATAACACATCCATCCATCCATCTTCTTCCGCTTATCCGAGGTCGGGTCGAGACTTCCCTCTCCCCAGCCACTTCGTCCAGCTCCTCCCGGGGGAACCCGAGGCGTTCCCAGGCCAGCCGGGAGAGATAGTCTTCCCAACGTGTCCTGGGTCTTCCCCGTGGCCTCCTACCGGTCGGACGTGCCCTAAACACCTCCCTAGGGAGGCGTTCGGGTGGCATCCTGACCAGATGCCCGAACCACCTCATCTGGCTCCTCTCCATGTGGAGGAGCAGCGGCTTTACTTTGAGCTCCCCCCGGATGGCAGAGCTTCTCACCCTATCTCTAAGGGAGAGCCCCGCCACCCGGCGGAGGAAACTCATTTCGGCCGCTTGTACCCGTGATCTTGTCCTTTCGGTCATGACCCAAAGCTCATGACCATAGGTGAGGATGGGAACGTAGATCGACCGGTAAATCGAGAGCTTTGCCTTCCGGCTCAGCTCCTTCTTCACCACAACGGATCGATACAGCGTCCGCATTACTGAAGACGCCGCACCGATCCGCCTGTCGATCTCACGATCCACTCTTCCGTCACTCGTGAACAAGACTCCGAGGTACTTGAACTCCTCCACTTGGGGCAAGATCTCCTCCGCAACCCGGAGATGGCACTCCACCCTTTTCCGGGCGAGAACCATGGACTCGGACTTGGAGGTGCCGATTCCCATCCCAGTCGCTTCACACTCGGCTGCGAACCGATCCAGCAAGAGCTGAAGATCTTGGCCAGATGAAGCCATCAGGACCACATCATCTGCAAAAAGCAGAGACCTAATCCTGCAGCCACCAAACCGGATCCCCTCAACGCCCTGACTGCGCCTAGAAATTCTGTCCATAAAGGTTATGAACAGAATCGGTGACAAAGGGCAGCCCTGGCGGAGACCAACCCTCACTGGAAACGGGTCCGACTTACTGCCAGCAATGCCATACTTGCCAACCTTGACACCTCCGATTTCGGGAGGTGGGGGGTGGGGGCGTGGTCGGCGGTGGGGCAGGGCGTGGTTGGGGGCGTGGTTAAGAGGGGAGGAGTATATTGACAGCTAGAATTCACCAAGTCAAGTATTTCATATATACATAGATATATATATATATATATATATATATATATATATATATATATATATATATATATCTACATCCTGAAAATATGCAAACAAAACTGTGTTTAGATAATTGATACTTCAAACTTGCATGAATAAATCTTAAGGAATATAACATAACTTGGCTTCTGAGAGCTTCAAAATGTAATGAATAAAATGCTAAAGTTGTTGATAAACAAGCAATTATTTTAATAATTAAATATGGTCATTTTAAATGAATTATTATGATAATTTAAAATTAATTATTTCAAATATGTTTATTTTAATGTATAATTCTAATGCCTGGATGTAATAAGGAGTCAGAAAAAATACAAATAAAAATACAATTAACGTTGATGTTTTTAGCAAAATATAGTAAAAATGTATTTAGTTTTTTTTTTTTAATATATTAATAAATATATTTATTTTTAGGTAAGATAAACATAATAATACAATTTATCTCTAGTCTGGATGATTTATTTCTTGTCACCCTGTTGTCCTCCCGTCGTGAAAAAAAGGCTGCACTCACTCAGGTCCGCATGGAGCTGGAGGGGGCGTGGCCTCCAGCTCCGGCTGAAAAACCGGGAGATTTTCGGGAGAATATTTGTCCCGGGAGGTTTTCGGGAGAGGCGCTGAATTTCGGGAGTCTCCCGGAAAATTCGGGAGGGTTGGCAAGTATGAGCAATGCGGACCAAATAATAAATAATAAATAACCCAAAAATGTATATTTTGTTATTTTCTGACTGTACCCGAAAATGAACCAAACCGTGACCTCTAAACCGAGGTACGTACCGACATTTTTGTGTACCGTTACACCCCTAGTAGTTACCAGAGGTGGGTAGAGTAGCCAGAAATTGTACTCAAGTAAGAGTACTGTTACTTTAGAGATTTATTACTCAAGTAAAAGTAAGGAGTAGTCACCCAAATATTTACTTGAGTAAAAGTAAAAAGTATGTTGTGAAAAAACTACTCAAGTACTGAGTAACTGATGAGTAACATACACACTCATATCATACATATATATATATATATATATATATATATATATATATATATATATATATATATATATATATATATATATATATATATATATACATACATACATACATATACATTGATATATACAGTATATAATTTATAAGTATTTATTTTGCTGTTTTTGTTTACATGTTAAAGGTGTTTTAATGAATATACATGCATGTTTAACACATATAGATTCCTTTCTTTCATGAAGACAAGAATATAAGTTGGTGTATTACCTGATTCTGATGACTTGCATTGATTGGAATCAGACCGTAGTGATGATAATGTCCGCATTTTCGAATGGAGGAGAAAAAAAGTCCTCCTTTCTGTCTAATACCACATGAAAGTGGTGGGTTTTTGGCATCCTATTTGTCCAGCTTCCATATTCGTTTTTATACACTTTACAAGAAATATATTGGTGTCAAACTCCGTAGCTTGCCAGCTTGTTTACGCTGGCTTTCGGAGACTCTTGTTTTGAAAGCGCAGGCGCGATGGCGCGGCACTTTTATTGTGAAGACAGGAACGTCCTCATGTGCGGTCAGTCTTGAGGCTTTTGACGGTACGGTTGAAATAAAACAAGTATCTTTTTTCCTTCACACTTTTGATTGATTGATTGGAACTTTTATTATTAGATTGCACAGTACAGTACACATTCCGTACAATTGACCACTAAATGGTAACACCCCAATAAGTTTTTCAACTTGTTTAAGTCAGGTCATGTGACCGCCTGGCTCTGTTTGATTGGTCCAACGTCACCAGTGACTGCATCTGATTGGTGGAACGAAGTGAAACGTCACCAGTAAGGCAGGCACTTTGAAGGTCTGTCTGACAGACCAAAACAAACAAAGCGTGCATTAACAGATCGATAAAAATTAGTAGCGAGTAGCGAGCTGAATGTAGATAAAAGTAGCGGAGTAAAAGTAGCGTTCCTTCTCTATAAATATACTTAAGTAAAAGTAAAAGTATGTTGCATTAAAACTACTCTTAGGAGTACAATTTATCCCAAAAGTTACTCAAGTAGATGTAACGGAGTAAATGTAGCGCGTTACTACCCACCTCTGGTAGTTACTAGTAAAATACAGTGATTGTAAGTAGCAGAGTAAGCTCTTGAGTTGTATTACTATGTCATTTTATATTTGCAACTTAAAAATGTGTATTATTAATGGCAACAGTAAAGCACCGTTATTTGTATTATATGGAGCTAATGTTATTGTATTGCCAGCATTAATAAGAACCGTTGTAGTACTGGACGGCTCCAGCAGGGGGCGCGTTGTGCTGGGAGCTCGACTAGGGGACACCTGACTTCCTCCTGCCAGTCATTACACACCTGAGCAGAACCAGCTTGTGTCCTCCTATCTGTATCACTCAAACATCTCCCTTCTCAGGTACAAGTGTCTTTATGTCAATACTTTTACCCCCCCCAAATGTATCTTTATAGTGTTTAAACATGTTTGAAAGAGTATATTTTTATGATATGTGTCTTTTCAGTCGACAAGGCTTTATACATGACCAAGCTAATGCTAAAGCTAATTGCACTGCCGATGTGGAAGCGGATGCTAACTGCATCAACAGTGTTAAATATATAGAAAGGTACTGTGCATAGTTCAATATTCATCTGTGTATATTTCTGCTGAAATGTGTATTTACTACAGTTTCTGGGACTAATTCAGTGTAGTTTGTTTAATATTAAGGAATTATTGGGTGAACCTTTGTATTTACAGGTAAAAGCCAGTAAATTAGAATATTTTGAAAAACTTGATTTATTTCAGTAATTGCATTCAAAAGGTGTAACTTGTACATTATATTTATTCATTGCACACAGACTGATGCATTCAAATGTTTATTTCATTTAATTTTGATGATTTGAAGTGGCAACAAATGAAAATCCAAAATTCCGTGTGTCACAAAATTAGAATATTACTTAAGGCTAATACAAAAAAGGGATTTTTAGAAATGTTGGCCAACTGAAAAGTATGAAAATGAAAAATATGAGCATGTACAATACTCAATACTTGGTTGGAGCTCCTTTTGCCTCAATTACTGCGTTAATGCGGCGTGGCATGGAGTCGAAGAGTTTCTGGCACTGCTCAGGTGTTATGAGAGCCCAGGTTGCTCTGATAGTGGCCTTCAACTCTTCTGCGTTTTTGGGTCTGGCATTCTGCATCTTCCTTTTCACAATACCCCACAGATTTTCTATGGGGCTAAGGTCAGGGGAGTTGGCGGGCCAATTTAGAACAGAAATACCATGGTCCGTAAACCAGGCACGGGTAGATTTTGCGCTGTGTGCAGGCGCCAAGTCCTGTTGGAACTTGAAATCTCCATCTCCATAGAGCAGGTCAGCAGCAGGAAGCATGAAGTGCTCTAAAACTTGCTGGTAGACGGCTGCGTTGACCCTGGATCTCAGGAAACAGAGTGGACCGACACCAACAGATGACATGGCACCCCAAACCATCACTGATGGTGGAAACTTTACACTAGACTTCAGGCAACGTGGATCCTGTGCCTCTCCTGTCTTCCTCCAGACTCTGGGACCTCGATTTCCAAAGGAAATGCAAAATTTGCATGGTTGGGTGATGGTTTGGGGTGCCATGTCATCTGCTGGTGTCGGTCCACTCTGTTTCCTGAGATCCAGGGTCAACGCAGCCGTCTACCAGCAAGTTTTAGAGCACTTCATGCTTCCTGCTGCTGACCTGCTCTATGGAGATGGAGATTTCAAGTTCCAACAGGACTTGGCGCCTGCACACAGCGCAAAATCTACCCGTGCCTGGTTTACGGACCATGGTATTTCTGTTCTAAATTGGCCCGCCAACTCCCCTGACCTTAGCCCCATAAAAAATATGTGGGGTATTGTGAAAAGGAAGATGCAGAATGCCAGACCCAAAAACGCAGAAGAGTTGAAGGGCACTATCAGAGCAACCTGGGCTCTCATAACACCTGAGCAGTGCCAGAAACTCATCGACTCCATGCCACGCCGCATTAACGCAGTAATTGAGGCAAAAGGAGCTCCAACCAAGTATTGAGTATTGTACATGCTCATATTTTTCATTTTCATACTTTTCAGTTGGCCAACATTTCTAAAAATCCCTTTTTTGTATTAGCCTTAAGTAATATTCTAATTTTGTGACACACGGAATTTTGGATTTTCATTTGTTGCCACTTCAAATCATCAAAATTAAATGAAATAAACATTTGAATGCATCAGTCTGTGTGCAATGAATAAATATAATGTACAAGTTACACCTTTTGAATGCAATTACTGAAATAAATCAAGTTTTTCAAAATATTCTAATTTACTGGCTTTTACCTGTGTGTGTGTGTATATATATATATATATATATATATATTTCTTATTTTTTTCCAATCACATTTTTATTTTTATTTTTATTTTAATTTGCAGGTTCACCATACCAAAAGGTCTTAGTTTAAGCGTACACACAGCAGGTAGGTAGTATGATTTTGTCCTAATTTGATTTGTTTTTTATTTCATTTCATTATTAAATAGTGATGCAGTTTTCAGCCTTAAGGTGAAGTCCCCTGTGGTCGTCAATACTCACTGACAAAATGTTGCCCGCTGATGTGCACCGGTCCTGACCCTGACAGGAGACGTAAGGTCACTGGCGGCGTGATCTCAAAGCCACCTAAAGTCATCTGGGGACATGAGAGACGGATGATATTTTCTTCAGACCACTTCAAGTATGACTTCATTGCTTGTTTACTCACAGAGGGAAGGACGGATGGCTTCAGCACAACCAGCGGCACTTTGGTGGTCTTTCCGTCATAAGTCAGGGCCTCCACTTCCACCATGTGGAACTTGTCCTCGGCCTCGGCTCCCAAGCACGCCTACAAGAACCCAGCCTTTATCTACCACAAACTTCTGCCATACTGGCTGTCTTAACGGGGAACTGCACTTTTTTGGAATGTTGCCTATCATTTACAATCCTTATGTAAGACAAGAACACATGTTTATTTTTATTTTTATGCACTTACTTGCAAATAAACCTCAGCAAAAATGTATGGAGTCAGTGGAACGTCTCTCTATTGTGCCCACAAAGCGAAGAAACATCCAAAAAGTGCCAATAATACTCCACTTACATGTTGTGACCTAAATATGAACAAATATTGTTATTATGAGCGCAAACTCATCTTTTAGAACACAGCTTCTAAAATGTGTAGATCATCCTAATTATATTCAGGATCTTCATTTAAACCAAAGTAGTCTTTGTTGTCTCTCATCAAGTCTGCCGTGATTACCGTATTTTCCGCACTATAAGGCGCACCTAAAAACCACAAATTTTCTCAAAAGCTGACAGTGCGCCTTATAACCCGGTGCGCTTTATATATGGATAAATATTAAGATTCATTTTCATAAAGTTTAGGTCTCGCAACTACGGTAAACAGCCGCCATCTTTTTTCCCCGTAGAAGAAGCGCGCGGTGCATGCTGGGATATGTGACGTTTCATTTCCATTTGTGTGTTTATGTAAAGACCCCAAAATGGCTCCTATTACCGGTAAGTGTGTTGTCTGTCTAATTATAAATAATGCAGACGAGGCGTGTTAACTGAGTTCTCAACGTTTACTCACAGCGTGCTAACTGCCAGCATACAACGCTTCTCAGGGCTACCGCGCATGCTCGTAACTATCGTTGCATGCTGGGTAGTGTAGTTGTTATATTTGCTAGCTCATAACAGCACATTGAGAGACACGTTTACGCGCTTAATTCAATACTCGCCGTCATTCCGGGTGGATTGACAAAAGACCTCCAGCCGCTAGATATTGGTGTCAACAGGGCATTCGAAGCTAGACTGCTAACTGCGTGGGAACAGTGGATGACAGAAGGCGAACACACCTTCACTAAGACGAGGAGGCAGCGCCAGACGACGCCAACATCTGCCAGTGGATCGTAACTTTGCCCAACTTTTCACTTCGGACACCGAAGACGAAGGATTTACGAATGAAGAATAACTTCAGAAAGTGAGCGCTATGTTTATTTTGTGTGTTGTGACATTAACGTTCGAGCAACATTATGTTGCTATTGCTCTGCACTATTTTGAATTTTACTATGTTTGTGATTGCACATTTGCGTACATTTTGGGAGTGAACAGAGTTGTTAGAACGCTGGTTTTTAATATATTATTAAAGTTTGACTGACCTATCTGACTGTTTTTTTGACATTCCCTTTAGCGCAGCGTAGGCGCGGCTTATAGTCCGGGGCGGCTTATTGGTGGACAAAGTTATGAAATATGCCATTCATTGAAGGTGCTGCTAATAATCCGGTGCGCCTTATAGTGCGTAAAATACGGTAGTAGTCTTTTTGAAGGGGAAATTTATGGCGTCACATTAGTGCCAAAAATCCGAGCGCATAAAAACTGTTATCGCGCGCTGATTCTCCACTTTGCGCGCGCGCCGTCTCGGTCTGTGTGCTGTCATTTTCTTTTTGGCACTTTGGGGGCGGGTATGCTTAGACGGCCCCTTCTTTCTGATTGGTCAGGCGAAAAATGCTAAGAGCCAATCAGAAGTATAGCAGGGCGGGTCATCGTCAATATGTATCAAGATTTACGGAGGAAGAAGTGGATAAAAAAATGTCGCGCGCTGATGAAGGTTATTTCATACCACATAAACACAATACAGGGTAATACAAAATGTGACCCAAATAAATAATAAGACAACAAACACCATAATCACATCTTTCAGCCAGAACTGGTCCACCATAACATTATTTTATATTTTCACTTCTTCTTGAACATTTGTTTTCTAATTTATGGAATTTCTTTTGATTCAGCCATAAAATTAATGAAATAATCTTTGAATTTTGTTTTTAAAATGTTAAAAATAGCCTTTTAATAATGTATTCTGAAACAGTTTAAAATAATCAGAGAACTGACTAACACTGACCCTACACAACTATGTTGCACAATTAAGTCATTTTTTTTTTAAAGCGAAAGAGGTAATTTCAACAGGTACAGCATCCTATGTCATATCTACATGTAATAAGATTTGTAATAAGGCAAACCGTTTGTAAATTGGTCGAAAATTAGAGCAAGTAATGGTAATTTAATTAGTACATGTACCATTGACATCAATGTAATGATTGAGGCTAGCTGTCCGAGGTAAGATGGCTACAACGTTGCTACGCTGGAGAATGATTGGTCTTATGAAAAATGCTCAGAGCCAATCAGAAAGGAGGGGCCGTCTAAGCATACCCGCCCCCAAAGTGCCAAAAAGAAACATGACAGCGCGAGGAGAGATGCCAGGAGTACCGTATTTTCCGCACCATAAGGCGCCCTGGGTTATAAGCCGCGCCTTCAATGAACGGCATATTTCAAAACTTTGTCCACCTATAAGCCGCCCCGTGTTGTAAGCCGCATCTAACTGCGCTAAAGGAATGTCAAAAAAACAGTCAGATAGGTCAGTCAAACTTTAATAATATATTAAAAACCAGCGTGATGTGGGCGCGCATTGAGTCGTATATCAACATGGACGGAGCTGCGTGAAAAAAGCCACCCGGCCTCTTCGCGTAAACTTACCTTAACCACTCGCTCATCTTTTCTTCATCCATCCATCCCTTCGAGTTAGCTTTTATGATGACGCCGGCTGGAAAGGTCTCTTTTGGCAAGGTCTTCCTTTTGAATATCACCATGGGTGGAAGTTTCTGGCCATTAGCATGGCAAGCTAGAACCACAGTGAAGGATGACTTCTCATTCCCTGTGGTGCGAATATTCACCGTACGTGCTCCCGTTGTATCCACAGTGCGGTTCACAGGAATATCAAAAGTCAGTGGAACCTCGTCCATGTTGATAATGTTCTCTGGCCGGATCTTTTTTTCAGCCATCTTGTTTTTACAATATGCACGGAAAGTAGCCAGCTTTTCTTGAAAGTCTTTAGGCAGTTGCTGTGAAATAGTAGTCCGTGTGCGGATGGAGAGATTGCGTCTTTTCATGAACCGGAAACCTGTCGCTTAGTAGGAGCCATTTTGTGGTCTTTACAGATGTAAACACACAAAGGAAATGAAACGTAATATCCGCGCGCTTCTTCTTCTTCTACGCGGGCGGGTGGTTGCTTACAGTAGAAGAAGAAGCGCTTCCTGTTCTATGGGGGCGGGTGCTTACCTTGGCGGTTGCTTGCGTAGAAGAAGAAGCACTTCCTCTTCTACGGGGAAAAAAGATGGCGGCTGTTTACCGTAGTTGCGAGACCGAAACTTTATGAAAATGAATCTTAATATTAATCCATATATAAAGCGCACCGGGTTATAAGCCGCACTGTCAGCTTTTGAGTAAATTTGTGGTTTTTAGGTGCGGCTAATAGTGCGGAAAATACGGTACACAGAGAGCGCACAGACCGAGACGGCGCGCGCGCAGAAAGGCACCGCGCGCGCGCAAAAAGGCACCACGCGCGCGCGCACAAAGTGGAGAATTTTTTATGCGCTTGGATTTTTGGCACTAATGTGACGCCATAGAAATTAAAAGGTGAGATGCGTCTGTGAAATTAATACGCCCCGTTTACTAAAAATGATCAAAATAGGTAAATATTACATGTTATTAGGAATTTGAGGACATTGCATATATTTACTAAAAGTGTGTATATAAAACCTTGGGAGATTTTTGGATGTTTTTTAGAGCGTTTTATATGCAGAATAGAGCAACTCTGATTAGCTCCATCGTTAGCTGACTTTTATTTAAGACCGGAGTCACGCTACATTTGTCTTCACTTAGCACTTCCCCTTAAGACATTAGGCCTATAAATGGCCGCCTTACTGCTTTAAGAGACAGCTGCTGCTCCGTCTCGTCCTCGTCCACGTCAACTTTGTACTCCCGTTTGTCCGCTCTGAGGGTGCAACCTGCGGGACGCAAGCAGTCAAGTCAGCGGCCATGGAGGAATATGGACATAGTTTGTGCTACAAGACATGGAGGAATATGGACGTAGTTTGTGCTACAAGACATGGAGGAATATGGACATAGTTTGTGCTACAAGACATGGAGGAACATGGACAGTTTGTGCTACAAGACATGGAGGAATATGGACATAGTTTGGACAACAAGACATGGAGGAATATGGACATAGTTTGGACAACAAGACATGGAGGAATATGGACATAGTTTGTGTTACAAGACATGGAGGAATATGGACATAGTTTATGCTACAAGACATGGAGGAACATGGACATAGTTTGTGCTACAAGACATGGAGGAACATGGACGTAGTTTGTGCTACAAGACATGGAGGAACATGGACGTAGTTTGTGCTACAAGACATGGAGGAATATGGACATAGTTTGTGCTACAAGACATGGAGGAACATGGACATAGTTTGTGCTACAAGACATGGAGGAATATGGACATAGTTTGTGCTACAAGACATGGAGGAACATGGACGTAGTTTGTGCTACAAGACATGGAGGAATATGGACATAGTTTGTGCCACAAGACATGGAAGAATATGGACATAGTTTGTGCTACAAGACATGGAGGAATATGGACATAGTTTGGACAACAAGACATGGAGGAATATGGACATAGTTTGTGTTACAAGACATGGAGGAACATGGACATAGTTTGGACAACAAGACATGGAGGAACATGGACATAGTTTGGACAATAGGACATGGAGGAATATGGACATAGTTTGTGCTACAAGACAAGGAGGAACATGGACAGTTTGGACAACAAGACATGGAGGAATATGGACATAGTTTGGACAACAAGACATGGAGGAATATGGACATAGTTTGTGCTACTACAGATGGAGGAATATGGACATAGTTTGGACAATAGGACATGGAGTAATATGGACATAGTTTGTGCTACAAGACATGGAGGAACATGGACATAGTTTGGACAACAAGACATGGAGGAACATGGACATAGTTTGGACAATAGGACATGGAGGAATATGGACATAGTTTGTGCTACAAGACAAGGAGGAACATGGACAGTTTGGACAACAAGACATGGAGAAATATGGACATAGTTTGGACAACAAGACATGGAGAAATATGGACATAGTTTGAACAACAAGACATGGAGGAATATGGACACAGTTTGGACAACAAGACATGGAGGAATATGGACATAGTTTGTGCTACTACAGATGGAGGAATATGGACATAGTTTGGACAATAGGACATGGAGTAATATGGACATAGTTTGTGCTACAAGACATGGAGGAACATGGACATAGTTTGGACAACAAGACATGGAGGAACATGGACATAGTTTGGACAATAGGACATGGAGGAATATGGACATAGTTTGTGCTACAAGACAAGGAGGAACATGGACAGTTTGGACAACAAGACATGGAGAAATATGGACATAGTTTGGACAACAAGACATGGAGAAATATGGACATAGTTTGAACAACAAGACATGGAGGAATATGGACACAGTTTGGACAACAAGACATGGAGGAATATGGACATAGTTTGTGCTACTACAGATGGAGGAATATGGACATAGTTTGGACAACAAGACATGGAGGAATATGGACATAGTTTGTGCTACAAGACAAGGAGGAACATGGACAGTTTGGACAACAAGACATGGAGGAATATGGACATAGTTTGTGCTACAAGACAAGGAGGAACATGGACAGTTTGGACAACAAGACATGGAGGAATATGGACACAGTTTGGACAACAAGACATGGAGGAATATGGACATAGTTTGTGCTACAAGACATGGAGGAATATGGACATAGTTTGGACAACAAGACATGGAGGAATATGGACATAGTTTGTGCTACAAGACAAGGAGGAACATGGACAGTTTGGACAACAAGACATGGAGAAATATGGACATAGTTTGGACAACAAGACATGGAGAAATATGGACATAGTTTGAACAACAAGACATGGAGGAATATGGACATAGTTTGGACAACAATACATGGAGGAATATGGACATAGTTTGTGCTACTACACATGGAGGAATATGGACATAGTTTGGACAACAAGACATGGAGGAATATGGACATAGTTTGTGCTACTACAGATGGAGGAATATGGACATAGTTTGGACAACAAGACATGGAGGAATATGGACATAGTTTGTGCTACAAGACAAGGAGGAACATGGACAGTTTGGACAACAAGACATGGAGAAATATGGACATAGTTTGAACAACAAGACATGGAGAAATATGGACATAGTTTGGACAACAAGACATGGAGAAATATGGACATAGTTTGAACAACAAGACATGGAGGAATATGGACAACAAGACATGGAGGAATATGGACATAGTTTGTGCTACTACACATGGAGGAATATGGACATAGTTTGTGCTACAAACGTGGACCCCGACAAGTTGAAAAATGTATGCGGGTGTTACAATTTAGTGGTCAATTGTACGGAATATGTACTGTACTGTGCAATCTACTTATACAAGTTTCAATCAATCAATCAATCAAACAAGACATGGAGGAATATGGTTATAGTTTGTGCTACAAGACATGGAGGAATATGGACATAGTTTGTGATACAAGACATGGAGAATATGGCCATAGTTTGGACAACAAGACATGGAGGAATATGGACATAGTTTGGACAACAAGACATGGAGAAATATGGACATAGTTTGGACAATAAGACATGGAGGAATATGGACATAGTTTGGACATTGATTGATTGATTGATTGAGACTTTTATTAGTAGGTTGCACAGTGAAGTACATATTCCGTACAATTGACCACTAAATGGTAACACCCCAATAAGTTTTTCAACGTGTTTAAGTCGGGGTCCACTTAAATTGATTCATGACACAGATATATACTATCATCATAATACAGTCATCACACAAGATAATCATCAGGGTATATACATTGAATTATTTACAATGCAGGAGGGGGGGGGGGGTGTTAGGTTTGGTTGTTATCATCAGTCATCAACAATTGAGAACAGAGAAATGGACATTGAAACAGTGTAGGTCTGACTTGGTAGGATATGTACAGTAGAGATGCGCGGTTTGCGGGCACAACCGCGGAGTCCGCGGATTACCCGCAGATCGGGCGGATGAAATTTAAAAAAATTAGATTTTATCCGCGGGTCGGGTCGGGTGGTTAAAAAAAAATTAGATTTTAAATAGATTCAGGCGGGTGGCAGTTAAACCAATTGGGAAATATATATACATAGTTAAATGTTGTTACCCACATACGAAAAACGAGCAGGCACCTGCTGCATATGCCACAACAGAAGAAAAAAAAAAAAAGAGATGGACACTTTTACGGAGCGGAGAAGGGACGCCCCGCCGGGGTCCGGGACCGAGGCCCCTTCCCCCGAGAGGGCCCCACCGGGAGCCGTAGTTGAGTCGATCCGCGAGAAGGGCCCGACGCACGTCCAGGGTCACCACCGCGCCCACCGCACCGACACCCCGCCTCGTCCGCCTTCGCCGCGGCCGGCGTCACGCGCAGCAGGTAAGCAGCTTACCTGCCCGCCACCCCCGTGGCCGGGGGCTCGTAACAGGGGTCACTCCGCCCGCGCAGCTTACCTGCCCGCCACCCCTGTTGCCGGGGGCGCGTAACAGGGGTCACTCCGCGCGCAGTGCGCTCACGAAAGGGGTGGGGCTCACCCTGGTTGATATAGACAGCAGCTAGGACGGTGGCAATGGAAGTTGGAACCCGCTAAGGAGTGTGTAACAACCCACCTGCCGAATCAACTAGCCCTGAAAATGGATGGCGCTGGAGCGTCGGGCCCATATAACCGGCCGTCGCCTGCAGGTGCGCTCAGCGCGGCTCCCATATGATTGCGCACTGGTGTGCGTCTGAGTCGTGACAGCGTGGCACGCGAATGTCTGTGCTGCATTGGATCAGTCTCCTTTCTTTAACAGGCAAAAGCTTTATAACCTCACTAATGCCTTGCATCGTCTATATTAGATATATAACAACGGGCGGATGCGGTTCTGATCAAATGTTAGATCGGGTGGATTGCGGATGGTTGACGACTTTCTGATGCGGTTGCGGATGAAATAATTGCCTATCCGCGCATCTCTAATGTACAGCAAGTAGTAGACATAGAGAGAGAGAGAGAGAGAGAGAGATCAGAAGGCATAAGAAAAGGTATCTACATTTGATTATTAACAATTCGGGGAGGGTGTTAGTTTAGTGTTGAAGTTGCCTGGAGGTGTACGTTTATTGCGGTTTTGAAGGAGGATAGAGATGCACTTTCTTTTACACCTGTTGGGAGTGCATTCCATATTGATGTGGCATAGAAGGAGAATGAGTTAAGACCTTTGTTAGATCGGAATCTGGGTTTAACGTGGTTAGTGGAGCTCCCCCTGGTGTTGTGGTTATGGCGGCCATTTACGTTCTGTAAGTAGTTTGACATGTACTTCGGTATCAGGGAGGTGTAGCGGATTTTATAGACTAGGCTCAGTGCAAGTTGTTTTCCTCTGTCCTCCACCCTGAGCCAGTCCACTTTGGAGAAGTGAGTAGGAGCGAGCTCGCTAACAAAAGAGCACATTCGGCTTGACGACGATCACGGCTAACGTTCCCCGCGTGTGTTTGTCTAAAACCTCGTACGTGCAGACGAATAAGTCAACGATTGTGTTGTGTTTGCGCTCACCGAATAAGTACATTTGAGGTCGGTTCGAGTCCGAAATGTCGCCCTCCATCTTTGTTGTGTACGTGGGGTGTACTTCCGGGGGTTGATCTGAGGGACGCGCGACACAGCCAATGGAGAACGGACGCGCGAACGTTTGAGCCAATAGGAATGGAGAGGAGGGCGGCGCAAGGGTATGGAAGGTCCTCCGTAAATGCGCCAGAGGGCGCTGTTGCGTGTGGCTTCCGGCAAAACTGCTTTACCACTACGAGCTCGTAGAAGGATTTTATTTGTGTGGAAATGACAGTTTTACCCACAAGGCATATTTAGCTGCCAATGGAACTGCTGCTTTAAATGGGACAATGAAAAAGGAAGATTACCTCCAAATTCTTCAGGACAAGCTAAAATCATTGATTGATTGATTGAAACTTTTATTAGTAGATTGCACAGTACACAGGGCCGGTGTTGTGCCGGAAAACGCACCCCTGCCATAATATGCACCCCCTGACGCGGGAGCGCGCTTACGTCACTCGATTGCATCACTCGTCTCGAAAAGTATATCTAACTCGGCTGTTGGCTGAAATAGCCTATTTTAAATCGCCTCTTTCGGCATAAAAAAGTACATAAAGTGAAATAATCCGAAAGAGGCGATTTCAGCCACTTGAATGACGGCGAAATCATTAAATGCTCACAATTTTTAATTCATCCACAAGTAAAGCACAATTAAAGAAAACTTGGATTATTTCACTTTATGTACTTTTTTATGCCGAAAGAGGCGATTTAAAATTGGCTATTTCAGCCAACAGCCGAGTTAGATATACTTTTCGAGACGAGTGATGCAATCGAGTGACGTAAGCGCGCTCCCGCGTCAGGGGGTGCATATTATGGCAGGGGTGCGTTTTCCGGCACAACACCGGCCCGTGGCATAGGCCGTATAGGCAAATGCTAAGGGCGCCGTCCATCAGGGGGCGTCACGCCAGTGCCACAAATGTTGGAGAAAAAAAAAAAAAAAGAAAGAAAGTTGGTACTATTATTTCTAAATACAAAAAATAATCCCACGTTAATTAAAATGCAAAGTAAAGCCTATTTAATAGAAATATTATTTGTTACAACATTACGCCCCCCCCCCCCCCCCCCTCTCCCTTACCGTATCATGACTCTTTTTGGACGTCACCACATCAAAAAATCAACACAAGATGTCAAAACGGCCAAAACTGTCAGGTGCCCAAGGAAGAAAAAAAGAGAAAAGAAGAGGAGTAGAAACGAGAAAAGACAGAGGTAGCAGGTAGGTAACGTTAGCCTACATGAAATTATTTGTCTGTTACAGAATGTGATAGTAACCTGGCTTGTTAGCATTAAGCTAATGTTACATGATTCGGCAATTGCTAATCAATAAATAGCTAGTTCTGTTTTAACGTCGGGTTAATATTGTGGAGGGGGCTAAATTGTTATGGAAAATAATAATGTAACGTTAGGTAATGACTGTACTCCCACCTTACATTCCTCAGGTATTAGATCTTTTAAGCAGGTGTTTTTTGTTTACATTGTTATTGCCTTCTGGTTAGCTAATGTTTGCCCTGCAGGTAATAGTCACTTGTCCACCCCTTTATATATTAGGTATAGTTGTAAGTAAAAAAAAAAAAAAAAAGGTCAAAGATAAAGCTATTCGGTTTCTTGTGAGGGGGGGGGCGCCACCTAAAATCTTGCCTAGGGCGCCAGATTGGTTAGGGCCGGGCCTGACAGTGCAGTACATATTCCGTACAATTGTCCACTAAATGATAACACCCCAATAAGTTTTTCAACTTGTTTAAGTCGGGGTCCAAGTAAATCAATTCATGGTACAAATATATACTATCAGCATAATACAGTCATCACACAAGTTAATCCTTAAGGCTCTGGATGCTGTGGGGCTGTCTTGGTTGACAAGACTCTGCAGCATCGCGTGGACATCTGGATTGGCAGACCGGGGTGGTGGTTCCTCTCTTTAAGAAGGGGAACCGAAGGGTGTGTTCTAACTATCGTGGGATCACACTCCTCAGCCTTCCCGGTAAGGTCTATTCAGGTGTACTGGAGAGGAGGCTACGCCGGATAGTCCAACCTCGGATTCAGGAGGAACAGTGTGGTTTTCGTCCTGGTCGTGGAACTGTGGACCAGCTCTATACTCTCGGCAGGGTCCTTGAGGGTGCATGGGAGTTTGCCCAACCAGTCTACATGTGTTTTGTGGACTTGGAGAAGGCATTCGACCGTGTCCCTCGGGAAGTCCTGTGGGGAGTGCTCAGAGAGTATGGGGTATCGGACTGTCTGATTGTGGCAGTCCGCTCCCTGTACGATCAGTGCCAGAGCTTGGTCCGCATTGCCGGTAGTAAGTCGGACACGTTTCCAGTGAGGGTTGGACTCCGCCAAGGCTGCCCTTTGTCACCGATTCTGTTCATAACTTTTATGGACAGAATTTCTAGGCGCAGTCAAGGCGTTGAGGGGATCCGGTTTGGTGGCTGCAGGATTAGGTCTCTGCTTTTTGCAGATGATGTGGTCCTGATGGCTTCATCTGGCCAGGATCTTCAGCTCTCACTGGATGGGTTCGCAGCTGAGTGTGAAGCGACTGGGATGAGAATCAGCACCTCCAAGTCCGAGTCCATGGTTCTCGCCCGGAAAAGGGTGGAGTGCCATCTCCGGGTTGGGGAGGAGATCTTGTCCCAAGTGGAGGAGTTCAAGTACCTCGGAGTCTTGTTCACGAGTGAGGGAAGAGTGGATCGTGAGATCGACAGGCGGATCGGTGCGACGTCTTCAGTAATGCGGACGCTGTATCGGTCCGTTGTGGTGAAGAAGGAGCTGAGCCGGAAGGCAAAGCTCTCAATTTACCGGTCGATCTACGTTCCCATCCTCACCTATGGTCATGAGCTTTGGGTTATGACCGAAAGGACAAGATCACGGGTACAAGCGGCCGAAATGAGTTTCCTCCGCCGGGTGGCGGGGCTCTCCCTTAGAGATAGGGTGAGAAGCTCTGCCATCCGGGAGGAGCTCAAAGTAAAGCCGCTGCTCCTCCACATGGAGAGGAGCCAGATGAGGTGGTTCGGGCATCTGGTCAGGATGCCACCCGAACGCCTCCTTAGGGAGGTGTTTAGGGCACGTCCGACCGGTAGGAGGCCGCGGGGAAGACCCAGGACACGTTGGGAAGACTATGTCTCCCGGCTGGCCTGGGAACGCCTCGGGGTCCCCCGGGAGGAGCTGGATGAAGTGGCTGGGGAGAGGGAAGTCTGGGCTTCCCTGTTTAGGCTGCTGCCCCCGCGACCCGACCTCGGATAAGCGGAAGAAGATGGATGGATGGATGGACAAGTTAATCATCAGTTAGAGATGTCCGATAATATCGGCCTGCCGTCATTATCGACCGATAAATGCATTAAAATGTAATGTCGGAAATGATCGGTATCGGGTTTTTTTTAAATAGCGGTATCGGGTTTTTTTGTTTTTTAAAATTAAATCAACATAAAAAACACAAGATACACTTACAATTAGTGCACCCAGGGGCGCCGAAAAGGGGGGGTAAAGGAGACGGATTCTAGGGGCCCATGATGGAGGGGGGCCCAGAGAGGCCCCTAATGATGATGAAATTATAATACAGAAAATATAATGACACTGTGTTGGGGGCCCTGTAAAGATTATTTTCATGGGGCCCAAAATCCCTAGCGGCGCCCCTGAGTGCACCAACCCAAAAAAAACTCCCTCCCCCATTTACACTCATTCACACAAAAGGGTTGTTTCTTTCTGTTATTAATATTGTGGTTCCTACATTATATATCAATATATATCAATACAGTCTGCAAGGGATACAGTCCGTAAGCACACATGATTGTGCGTGCTGCTGGTCCACTAATAGTACTAACCTTTAACAGTTAATTTTACTCATTTTCATTAATTATTAGTTTCTATGTAACTGTTTTTATATTGTTTTATTTTCTTTTTTATTCAAGAAAACGTTTTTAATTAATTTATTTTATTTTATTTTATTAATTTAAAAAAAGGACCTTATCTTCACCATACCTGGTTGTCCAAATTAGGCATAATAATGTGTTAATTCTACGACGGCATATATCGGTTGATATCGGTATCGGTTATTAAATCAATCAATCAATCAATCAATCTTTATTTATATAGCCCTAAATCACAAGTGTCTCAAAGGGCTGCACAAGCCACAACGACATCCTCGGTACAAAGCCCACATACGGGCAAGGAAAAACTCACCCCAGTGGGACGTCGATGTGAATGACTATGAGAAACCTTGGAGAGGACCGCATATGTGGGTAACCCCCCCCTCTAGGGGAGACCGAAAGCAATGGATGTCGAGTGGGTCTGACATAATATTGTGAGAGTCCAGTCCATAGTGGATCCAACATAATAGTAAGAGTCCAGTCCATAGTGGGGCCAGCAGGACACCATCCCGAGCGGAGACGGGTCAGCAGCGCAGAGATGTTCCCAGCCGATGCACAGGCGAGTGGTTCACCCCGGGTCCCGACTCTGGACAGCCAGCACTTCATCCATGGCCACCGGACCTGTGCCCCCCCCCCTCAAGGAAAAGGGGAGCAGAGGAGAAAAGAAAAGAAACGGCAGATCAACTGGTCTAACAGGGGGGTTATTTAAAGGCTAGAGTATACAAATGAGTTTTAAGATGGGACTTAAATGCTTCTACTGAGGTAGCATCTCTAATTGTTACCGGGAGGGCATTCCATAGTACTGGAGCCCGAATAGAAAACGCTCTATAGCCCGCAGACTTTTTTTGGGCTCTGGGAATCACTAATAAGCCGGAGTTCTTTGAACGCAGATTTCTTGCCGGGACATATGGTACAATGCAATCGACAAGATAGGACGGAGCTAGACCGTGTAGTATTTTATACGTAAGTAGTAAAACCTTAAAGTCACATCTTAAGTGCACAGGAAGCCAGTGCAGGTGAGCCAGTATAGGTATATATATGTATATATATATATATATATGTATATAAATGTATATACAATATAGGCGTAATATGATCAAACTTTCTTGTTCTTGTCAAAAGTCTAGCAGCCGCATTTTGTACCAACTGTAATTTTTTAATGCTAGACATAGGGAGACCCGAAAATAATACGTTACAGTAGTCGAGACGAGACGTAACGAACGCATGAATAATGATCTCAGCGTCGCTAGTGGATAAAATAGAACGAATTTTAGCGATATTACGGAGATGAAAGAAGGCCGTTTTAGTAACACTCTTAATGTGTGATTCAAACGAGAGAGTTGGGTCGAAGATAATACCCAGATTCTTTACTGATTCGCCTTGTGTAATTGTTTGGTTGTCAAATGTTAAGGTGGTATTATTAAATAAATGTCGGTGTTTAGCAGGACAATATCGTGGATATCGGCAAAAAGCCCAAATCCGAGTATAAACATTAAATTATTTACATGATTTACAATCCGGAAGTGGGATGTGGAGAGGGTTGGGGCGGGGGGGTTAGGTTGGGTTGATATCAGCACTTCAGTCATCAACAATTATGTTTGTCTAATCTTGAACGGGTTTGTGCTGAAAACAAAGTTTCGTTGTACTTGTGCAATGACAATAAAGACCTACCTACCTACCTACCAGTCATCAACAATTGCATAATCAGAGAAATGGACATTGTAGGTCTGACT
>NC_084563.2:6694598-6719598 GCF_033978685.3 Nerophis lumbriciformis | reverse complement strand
GTCATACATCATGTGTTCATGTATTCACACATTCATGTATTCACACATTAGTATCATATATCATCCATCCATCCATATTCTACCGCTTGTCATATATCATGTGTTTATGTATTCACACATTCATGTATTCACACATTAGTATCATACATCATCCATCCATCCATATTCTACCGCTTGTCATATATCATGTGTTTATGTATTCACACATTCATGTATTCACACATTAGTATCATACATCATCCATCCATCCATATTCTACCACTTGTCATATATCATGTGTTTATGTATTCACACATTCATGTATTCACACATTAGTATCATATATCATCCATCCATCCATTTTCTACCGCTTGTCATATATCATGTGTTCATGTATTCACACATTCATGTATTCACACATTAGTATCATATATCATCCAGCCATCCATTTTCTACCACTTGTCATACGTCATGTGTTCATGTATTCACACATTCATGTTCACACATTAATATAATATATCATGTGTTCATGTATTCACACATTCATGTATTCACACATTAGTATCATATATCATCCAGCCATCCATTTTCTACCGCTTGTCATATATCAAGTGTTCATGTATTCACACATTCATGTTCACACATTAATATCATATATCATGTGTTCATGTATTCACACATTCATGTTCACACACATTAATATATCATATCAGGTGTTTGTGTATTCACACATTCATGTATTCACACATTAGTATCATATATCATCCAGCCATCCATTTTCTACCACTTGTCATACATCATGTGTTCATGTATTCACACATTCATGTATTCACACATTAGTATCATATATCATCCATCCATCTATATTCTACCGCTTGTCATATATCATGTGTTTATGTATTCACACATTCATGTATTCACACATTAGTATCATATATCATCCATCCATCTATATTCTACCGCTTGTCATATATCATGTGTTTATGTATTCACACATTCATGTATTCACACATTAGTATCATATATCATCCATCCATCCATATTCTACCGCTTGTCATATATCATGTGTTTATGTATTCACACGTTCATGTATTCACACATTAGTTTCATACATCATCCATCCATCCATCCATATTCTACCACTTGTCATATATCATGTGTTCATGTATTCACACATTCATGTATTCACACATTAGTATCATACATCATCCAGCCATCCATTTTCTACCACTTGTCATACATCATGTGTTCATGTATTCACACATTCATGTATTCACACATTAGTATCATATATCATCCAGCCATCCATTTTCTACCACTTGTCATACATCATGTGTTCATGTATTCACACATTCATGTATTCACACATTAGTATCATATATCATCCAGCCATCCATTTTCTACCACTTGCCATACGTCATGTGTTCATGTATTCACACATTCATGTTCACACATTAATATAATATATCACGTGTTCGTGTATTCACACATTCATGTATTCACACATTAGTATCATATATCATCCATCCATCCATTTTCTACCGCTTGTCATATATCATGTGTTCATGTATTCACACATTCATGTTCACACATTAATATCATATATCATGTGTTCATGTATTCACACATTCATGTTCACACACATTAATATATCATATCAGGTGTTTGTGTATTCACACATTCATGTATTCACACATTAGTATCATATCATGTGTTCCTGTATTCACACATTAGTAGCATATATCATGTGTTCATGTATTCACACATTCATGTTCACACATTAATATCATATATCATGTGTTCATGTATTCACGCATTCATGTTCACACACATCGATACATCATATCAGGTGTTTGTGTATTCACACATTCATGTATTCACACATTCATATTCACATATTAGTAACATATGTGTTCATGTATTCACACGTTAATATCATATAACATGTGTTCATGTAGCCACATATTCATGTTCACACATTAGTTTAATATCATGTGTTCATGGATTCACACATCAGTATCATATATCATGTGTTCATGTATTCACACATTCATGTTTACACATTAATATCACATATGTGTTCATGTATTCACACATTCATGTTCACACACATTAATATATCATATCAGGTGTGTGTATTCACACATTCATATTCACACATTAGTATCATGTCGTATCATGTGTTCATGTATTCACACGTTCATATCATATCATGTGTTCATGTACATTCATGTTCACACATTAGTATTATATTAATTGTTCATGTATTCACACATTCATATTCACAAATTAATATCACAATCTGTCACAGATCACAACACATCACATATGTTCATGTATTCACACATTCATGTCACAATACATCACAACCTCATATTATCACTATTCTCATATTCATGCCACAATACATCATACATTCATATGGTCATGTGATCACACATTCATGTTCACACATTAATATCACGTCTGTCACATATCACAACACATCATACATTCATATTGTCGTGTATTCACACATTCATGTTCACTCAATATCACAATACATCACAACCTCATATGTTCATGTATTCACATATTCATGTCACAATACATCACCACTTTATATTGTCGAAAGAAGTCATATTGATATACATCAACTAAAATTGTCATAAATAGTCATATCGTATACCATGAATTGTGGACCTCGACTTAAACAAGTTGGATAACGTATTCGGGTGTTACCATTTAGTGGTCAATTGTACGGAATTTGTACTGTACTGTGCAATCTGCTAATAAAAGTCTCAATCAATCAATCAATCAATTGATGTACATTAACTAATATTGTCATAAATAGTCAAATTGATATACATCAACTAATATTGTCATAAATAGTCATATTGAGGTATGTTAACTAATATTGTCATAGTCATATTGATATACATCAACTAATATTCTCATAAATAGTCATATCGATGTACATCAACAATCATTGGCATAAATAGTCATATTGATGTACATTAACTAGCATTGTCATAAATAGTCAAATTGACGTACATCAATTTATATTGTCATAAATAGTCGTATCGATGTACATCAACTAATATTGTCATAAATAGTCAAATTGATATAAACTAATATTGTCATAAATACTCATATTGATATGAACTAATATTGTCATGAATAGTCATATTGATATGAACTAATATTGTCATGAATAGTCATATTGATATTAACTAATATTGTCAGTCATATTAATGACATCAACTAATACTTTTATAAATAGTCATATTGATGTACATTACCTAATATTGTCATAAATAGTCATATCAATGTACATTAACTAATATTGTCATAAATAGTCATATTGATGACATCAACTAATATTGTCATATCGATGTACAGGAACTATTATTGTCATAAATAGTCATACTGATATGAACTAATGTTGTCATAAATAGTCATACTGATATGAACTAATATTGTCATAAATAGTCATATGGATGTACATCAACTAATATTGTCATAAATAATCATATTGATAACTAATATTGTCGTAAATAGTCATATCAACGTACATCAACTAATATTGTCATAGTCATATCAATGTAGATCAACTAATATTGTCATAGTCATATCAATGTTTATTAACTAATATTGTCATAAATAGTCATATTAATATACATCAACTAATATTGTCATAAATAATCAAATTGATATACATCAACTAATATTGTCATGAATAGTCAAATTGATACACATCAACTAATATTGTCATGAAAAGTCAAATTGATACACATCAACTGATATTGCCATAAATAGTCATATTGATGTACATTAACCAATATTGTCCTAGTCATATTGATATACATCAACTAATATTGTCATAGTCATAGCGATGTACACTAACTAATATTGTCATAGTCATATCGATGTACATTAACAATTTTTGTCGTAAATAGTCATATTGATATGAACTAATATTGTCATAAATAGTCATATTGATGTAGATTAACTAATATTGTCATAAATAGCCATATTGATGTACATTGACTATTATTGTCATAAATAGTCATATTGATAACTAATTTTGTCATATCGATGTACATCAACTAATATTGTCATAAATGGTCATATCAATGTACATCAGCTAATATTGTCATAAACAGTCATATTGATGTTTATTAACTAATATTGTCATAAATAGTCATATTGATGTTTATTAACTAATATTGTCATAGTCATATTGATATACATCAACTAGTATTGTCATACATAGTCATATCGTTGTACATTAACTAATATTATCATAAATAGTCATACTGATACACATCAACTAATATTGTCATAAAAAGTAACATCGATGTACATTAACTAATATTGTCATAAACAATCAAATTGATATGAACTAATATAGTCATAAATAGTCATATTGATATTAACTAATATTGTCATAAATAATCATATTGATAACTAATTTTGTCATAGTCATATTGATAACTAATATTGTCATAAATAGTCATATCGATGTACATCAACTAATATTGTCAAATAGTCATATCAATGTACATAAGCTAATGTTGTCATAAATAGTCATTGATGTTTATTAACTAATATTGTCATAAATAGTCATATTGATGTTTATTAACTAATATTGTCATAAATAGTCATATTGATATACATCAACTAATATTGTCATAGTCATATTGTTGTACATTAACTAATATTGTCATAAATAGTCATATTGATATACATCAACTAATATTGTCATCGTCAAATTGATATACATCAACTAATATTGTCATAAATAGTCATATCGATGTTTATTAACTAATATTGTCATAAATAGTCATATTGATATACATCAACTAATATTGTCATAAATAGTCATATCGATGTTTATTAACTAATATTGTCATAAATAGTCATATTGATGTACATCAACTAATATTGTCATAAACAATCAAATTGATATGAACTAATATTGTCATAAATAGTCATATTGATGTACATCAACGAATACTGTCATAAATATTCATATTGATGATTATTAACTAATATTGTCATAAATAGTCGTATTGACATACATCAACTAATATGGTCATAAATAGTCATATCGTTGTACATTAACTAATATAGTCATAAATAGTCATATTGATATTAACTAATATTGTCATAAATAATCATATTGATAACTAATTTTGTCATAGTCATATTGATAACTAACATTGTCATAAATAGTCATATCGATGTACATCAACTAATATTTTCAAATAGTCATATCAATGTATATAAGCTAGTATTGTCATAAATAGTCATTGATGTTTATTAACTAAAATTGTCATAAATAGTCATATTGATGTTTATTAACTAATATTGTCATAAATAGTCATATTGATATACATCAACTAATATTGTCATAGTCATATTGTTGTACATTAACTAATATTGTCATAAATAGTCATATTGATATACATCAACTAATATTGTCATCGTCAAATTGATATACATCAACTAATATTGTCATAAATAGTCATATCGATGTTTATTAACTAATATTGTCATAAATAGTCATATTGATGTACATCAACTAATATTGTCATAAACAATCAAATTGATATTAACTAATATTGTCATAAATAGTCATATTGATGTACATCAACGAATACTGTCATAAATATTCATATTGATGATTATTAACTAATATTGTCATAAATAGTCGTATTGACATACATCAACTAATATGGTCATAAATAGTCATATCGTTGTACATTAACTAATATTGTCATAGTCATATTGATATACATTAACTAATATTGTCATAAATAGTCATATCGATGTACATTAATATTGTTATAAACAATCACATTTATATTAACTAATTTTGTCATAAATAGTCATATTGATATACATCAACTAATATTGTCATAAATAGTCATATCGATGTTTATTAACTAATATTGTCATAAATAGTCATATTGATGTACATCAACTAATATTGTCATAAACAATCAAATTGATATTAACTAATATTGTCATAAATAGTCATATTGATGTACATCAACGAATACTGTCATAAATATTCATATTGATGATTATTAACTAATATTGTCATAAATAGTCGTATTGACATACATCAACTAATATGGTCATAAATAGTCATATCGTTGTACATTAACTAATATTGTCATAGTCATATTGATATACATTAACTAATATTGTCATAAATAGTCATATCGATGTACATTAATATTGTTATAAACAATCACATTTATATTAACTAATTTTGTCATAAATAGTCATATTGATATACATCAACTAATATTGTCATAAATAGTCATATCGATGTTTATTAACTAATATTGTCATAAATAGCCATATTGATGTACATCAATTAATATTGTCATAAACAATCAAATTGATATTAACTAATATTGTCATAAATAGTCATATTGATGTACATCAACGAATGCCGTCATAAATATTCATATTGATGATTATTAACTAATATTGTCATAAATAGTCATATTGACATACATCAACTAATATGGTCATAAATAGTCATATCGTTGTACATTAACTAATATTGTCATGAATAGTCATATCGATGTACATTAATATTGTTATAAACAATCACATTTATATTAACTAATTTTGTCATAAATAGTCATATTGATATACATCAACTAATATTGTCATAAATAGTTATATCGTTGTACATTGACTAATATTGTCATACCGATATACATCAACTAATGTTGTCATAAATAGTCATATCGATGTTTATTAACTAATATTGTCATAAACAATCAAATTGATATGAAGTAATATTGTCATAAGTAGTCATATCGATGTACATCAACTAATATTGTCTGATAAATTCCCGGCAATCTGCTCATTACCGACTTTTGCACTTTGCTTATCCAATTACCGTAAATACATTAAGATAATTCTGTTTCGGTATCGGCCGTGACGGAGCGCGTCGCCTCCTCCCGGTAACCGAATTATCGATCACTCGATGAATTCTCTCATTTGTGTAAGCAAGTTGCCGCGGATTCCGTTACCTGCCGCGTACGGGCCGCTCTGGTGGTCTCGCAGCGCGCCCAGGCTGCAGGATCCCGGCGTGAGGGACGGGCAGCCGGCCGTGGTCCCGAAGGTGGTCCTGATGGGGTTGTACTGGAAGCCGCTGGCCTGGCTGCACGAGCTGAAGTCGGCGTAGGCCGAGGCCAGGCTGCCGGTGTCCATGCCGGCCATGCACGACTCGTAGGCGGACGAATTCAGGTAGGAATATTCCATTTTATACATCGGGCCAACTCCCCGGGAAACAAGGGCGCTTCACGGCGGCTTGTGCGGAGGACGAAGAGGAGCAAGGAGATGTTTAGATGTGCACTGCTCGCCTCCTGGTCCTAAACTGCCTCCTTTATAGCAACACCAGCACTTTTTCACGAACCCCCAAGAGCCACAGCGGCTCTCCAGAGCTTCAAGTCCCACTCACAAATACCTTTTTTACATAACAACAAGTCATACACCCTTCATCTCTCCCGGAATCCAACCGTACTCTCTCCCTGCATCCAACCTTCCTCTCTCCCTTCATCCAACCTTACTCTCTTCCTTCATCCAACCTTCCTCTCTTCCTTCATCCAACCTTACTCTCTTCCTTCATCCACCCTTCATCTCTCCCTGCATCCAACCTTCCTCTCTTCCTTCATCCAACCTTCCTCTCTCCCTTCATCCAACCTTCCTCTCTCCCTTCATCCAACCGTACTCTATCCCGGAATCCAACCTTACTCTCTTCCTTCATCCAACCTTCCTCTCTTCCTTCATCCAACCTTACTCTCTTCCTTCATCCAACCTTCCTCTCTTCCTTCATCCAACCTTACTCTCTTCCTTCATCCACCCTTCATCTCTCCCTGCATCCAACCTTCCTCTCTTCCTTCATCCAACCTTCCTCTCTCCCTTCATCCAACCTTCCTCTCTCCCTTCATCCACCCTTCCTCTCTCCCTTCATCCAACCGTACTCTATCCCTGCATCCAACCTTACTCTCTTCCTTCATCCAACCTTCCTCTCTTCCTTCATCCAACCTTACTCTCTTCCTTCATCCACCCTTCATCTCTCCCTGCATCCAACCTTCCTCTCTTCCTTCATCCAACCTTCCTCTCTCCCTTCATCCAACCTTCCTCTCTCCCTTCATCCACCCTTCCTCTCTCCCTTCATCCAACCGTACTCTATCCCTGCATCCAACCTTACTCTCTTCCTTCATCCAACCTTCCTCTCTCCCTTCATCCAACCTTCCTCTCTCCCTTCATCCAACCGTACTCTATCCCTGCATCCAACCTTACTCTCTTCCTTCATCCAACCTTCCTCTCTTCCTTCATCCAACCTTACTCTCTTCCTTCATCCACCCTTCATCTCTCCCTGCATCCAACCTTCCTCTCTTCCTTCATCCAACCTTCCTCTCTCCCTTCATCCAACCTTCCTCTCTCCCTTCATCCACCCTTCCTCTCTCCCTTCATCCAACCGTACTCTATCCCTGCATCCAACCTTACTCTCTTCCTTCATCCAACCTTCCTCTCTCCCTTCATCCAACCTTCCTCTCTCCCTTCATCCAACCTTCATCTCTTCCTTCATCCAACCTTCATCCACCTTCACCTCTTCCTTCATCCCTCCTTCCTCTCTTCCTTCATCCCTCCTTCCTCTCTCCCTTCATCATTCCTTCCCCTCTTCCTTCCTCTCTTCCTTCATCCAACCTTCATCCACCCTTCCTCTCTTCCTTCATCCACCCTTCCTCTCTTCCTTCATCCACCTTCCCCTCTTCCTTCATCCCTCCTTCCCCTCTTCCTTCATCCCTCCTTCCTCTCTTCCTTCATCCCTCCTTCCTCTCTCCCTTCATCCTTCCTTCCCCTCTTCCTTTATCCTTCCTTCCTCTCTTCCTTCATCCACCCTTCCTCTCTTCCTTCATCCACCTTCCCCTCTTCCTTCATCCCTTCTTCCCCTCTTCCTTCATCCACCTTCCCCTCTTCCTTCATCCCTCCTTCCTCTCTCCCTTCATCCTTCCTTCCCCTCTTCCTTCATCCCTCCTTCCTCTTTTCCTTCATCCACCCTTCCTCTCTTCCTTCATCCACTCTCTCTCTTCCTTCGACCCTCCTTCTTCTCTCCCTTCATCCCTCCTTCCTCTCTTCCTTCATCCCTCCATCCACCCTTACTCTCTTCCTTCATCCACCTTCCCCTCTTCCTTCATCCCTCCTTCCTCTCTTCCTTCATCCCCCCTTCCTCTCTCCTTTCATCCTTCCTTCCCCTCTTCCTTCATCCTTCCTTCCTCTCTTCCTTCATCCACCCTTCCTGTCTTCCTTCATGCACTCTACCTCTCTTCCTTCGACCCTCCTTCTTCTCTCCCTTCATCCCTCCTTCCTCTCTTCCTTCATCCCTCCTTCCTCTCTTCCTTCATCCCTCCTTCCTCTCTTCCTTCATCCGCCCTTCCTCTCTTCCTTCATCCCTCCTTCCTCTCTTCCTTCATCCACCCTTTCTCTCTTCCTTCAGCCCTCCTACCTATCTTCCTTAATCCCTCCTTCCTCTCTTCCTTTATCCCTCCTTCCTCTCTTTCTTCATCCACCCTTCCTCTCTTTCCTCATCCACCCTTCCTCTCTTTCTTCATCCACCCTTCCTCTCTACCTTCAGCCCTTCTACCTCTCTTCCTTCATCCCTCCTTCCTCTCTTTCTTCATCCGCCCTTCCTCTCTACCTTCAGCCCTCCTACCTCTCTTCCTTCATCCCTCCTTTCTCTCTTCCTTCATCCCTCCTTCAAGTGGGACTAATTCAAATATTTCCACATAACAAAAAGTCGTCCTCTCTGATTACACTTGCATCCCTCCTTCCTTCATCCTTCCCTCCTTCCTTCATCCCTCCTTCCCTCCTGCGTCCTTTAATTCGATTACAGCGCTTCAAAAAAGAACGAACGTTGTTGATAATTCATCAATTCATGCCATTTTCTAGCTGCATTTGATTCCTTTCACGGCAAAGCGTCTTCTCTTCCTTTTTCTCCTCTTCATTCTTTTCTCCGTGCCGCGTTCATGACAAAAAAAAACAACCTTGAAAATATGATTTTTCGTTTTGTGAGCATCAAATAAAAATAAACATAAATAATTCCCACCTGATTTGTGTTAAAAAGTCATCGAAATAATTGTTTTGTCAGATAATTATATTTATTCCGTCAGCAATAAAGAGAATTAAATAATTCGTTGAATTGAGATATTTAATTGTAGAACAAAAAGATTAATTATTAAATAATACTATTTTATAAAGGATTCGATTGCTTTGCTTCCTAAACTAATTACAGTCATTATTACAATTATACAACATGATTGTATTGTTTGTATAAATAATGTGCGTGCGTGCGTGTGTGAGTGCATTGCTGTTTTATTGGGATACATCGGATCAATAATAATAATAATAATAATAATAATAATAATAACATTATAGTGTTTAATGTTGCCAAACGAATCTTAATCTTTCTAGAACGAGTAATTATTATTATTGCCTGCATGCATTTGATTGGTTTCGCTTTTTTTTTTTAATCGTTTTATTTTTTAGTTCAAGTCTGCAGTTTCTCTTAAAAACAACAACAAAAAACCGACAGAATTTAAATTTAATTTCACATTTTTTGTATTTAACTGCAATTTTTCTGTAAAAGGACAAACGGAAATGTTTGATTTAAAATGCAACTTTATGGAAAAAAATGGCATCACGTTTATGTTGAAGATTAGGAATAATGTTTTTAAAACTATAACATGTTTTTTTTAAATGTTTTAAAACCATAAACTATTTAAAACAAAATTAACTATAAACTATAAAATGTTTGAATCTATAAAATATTTGAAAACTATAAACATGCTTTAATCTATAAAACGTTTTGAACTTTAAACACGTTTTAATCCATAAAAGGTTTTAAAGATATAAACATGTTTTAATCTTTAAAATGTGTCAAATCTATAAACATGTTTTAGTCTACAAAATGTTTTAAAACTATACCATGTTTTAATCTATAAAATGTTTTAAAACTATAAGCATGTTTTAATCTACAAAATGTTTTAAAACTATAAGCATGTTTTAATCTTCAAAATGTTTTAAAACTATAAACATGCTTTAATCTATAAAATGTTAAGAATTTTAAACACGTTTCAATCCATAAAAGTTTATAAAGCTATAAACATGTTTTAATCCATAAAAAGGTTCTAAAAATATCAACATGTTTTAATCTTTAAAAGGTGTTAAATCTATAAACATGTTTTAATCTACATATTGTTTTAAAGCTATAACCATGTTTAATCTATAACATGTTTTAAAAATATAAACACGTTTTAGTCTTTAAAACAATTTCAAATATATAAGCATCTTTTAATCTACAGAATGTTTTAAAACTACAAACATGTTTGATTATAAATATAATATTTTAAAACTATAAACATGCTTTATTCTTAAAAAAGTTTAAATTTATGAAACTTATATTATAATTATAACATATTTTGCAACTGTAAAACGGTTTTAACCTATGTAATGTTTTCAAACTATATGTTTAAACTATAAAATGCTATAAAAATATACACTACAATTTAGAAGATTATTGTCAAAACTATAAACACACATTTTAAGACAATTCAAATGAATACATATTTTATATTTGTATTTATAATGTTGAATGCATTTTCTCATCACTTTAAAACATGAAACATAATAATATTGATTAATTGCATTTGCCATAATGCAAATAAATATTATTGATCTATTTTCTTCTACAAAAATGTATATTCCTCTATGATTATTTATATTGATCTTAATTTGATTTATAGTCACCTTAATTGATCTGCATTGTTCTATATTGTAATGTCTTGCACTATAATGATTGAACTATATTCAACTATAATGTTCTATAGTGATTGATATTTATCCATATTGTTCCACATTTTCTATAATGATTTATATAATCTATAGTGATCTACATTGTTCCATAATGTAATATCTTGATATATATTGTTCTATAATGTAATATATTGATCTATGTTGTTCTATAATGAGTTATATAATCTATAGTGGTCTACGTAGTTCTATAATGTAATATATTGATCTATGTTGTTCTATTTTTTGTATAATGTAATATATTTTCAAATAAATTGTTCTAAAATGCAATATATTGATATATATTGATCAACATTGTTTCATAATGATTTATATTGATCTATATTCAACTATAATGTTCTATAGTGATTTATATTGATCCATATTAATCTACATTTGCTATGATGATTTATATAATCTATAGTGACCTACATTGGCTATATTGCAACATATTGATATATATTGTTCTACAAAGTAATATAGTCTACTATGTTGTCCTGTAATGTAATATATTGATCTATATTGTTCTATAATATAATATATTGATGTATGTTGTTATGTAATGTAACATATTGTTCTATAATGTAATTTATTGATCTCTATTGTGCTATAAAGTAATATGTTGATATGTTGTTCTATAATGAAATATATTGATTTATATTGTTCTATAAAGTAATATGTTGACCTATATTGTTCTATTGTTGTTCTACTTTTTGGATAATGTAATATATTTAACTACATTGTTTCATAATGATTTATATTGATCTATATAGAACTATAATGCTCTATAATGATTTATTTAATCCATAGTGATCTACATGTTCTATAATGTAAAATATTGATCTACATTTGCTATAATGATTTATATAATCGCTAGTACCCCAAAAGGGACAAGCGGTAGGAAATGTATGGATAGTGATCTGCATTGTCCTATAATGTAATATAGAGATCTACATTGTTCCATAATGTAACATATCGATCTATATTTTTGTATATTTTGTATAATGTAATATATTTAACTACATTGTTCTATATAGATTTATATCAATTTACATTGTGCTATAATGTAATATATTGATCTAAATTTTCAATGATTTATATAACCTATAGTGATCTACATTGTGCTATAATGTAATATAATGATCTACATTGTTCTATAATGTAATATATTGATCTATATTTTCTATAATGATTTATATAATCTATAGTGATCTATTTTGTTCTATAATGTAATATATTGATCTACATTTTCTATAATGATTTATATAATCTATGGTGATCTATTTTGTTCTATAATGTAATACATTTATCTACATTTTCTATAATCATTTATATAATACATAGTGATCTATATTGTACTATAATGTAATATATTGAACTATGTTGTTCTATTTCTTGTATAATGTAATATTTTTAACTACATTGTTATATAACGATTTATATTGATTTACGTTGTGCTTTAATGTAATGTATTGATCTATATTGTTATATAATGATATATATAGAACTACAAAGCTCTATAATGTAATATATTGATCTATGTTGGTGTATAATGTAATATATTGATTTACATTATTCTATAATGTAGTATATTAATCTATATTGTTCTACTTTTTGTATAATGTAATATATTTAACTACATTGTTCTATAATGTAATATATTGATCTATAGTGAACTAGATTGTTTTATAATGATTTATATTAAACTATATTGTTTTATAATGATTTGTATTAAATTATATTGATGTACATTGTTCCGAAAGGATTTATATTGATGTACATTGTGCTACATTTCTCTACAATAGTGATTCCTAAACTGCGTATGCGTACCAATAGTGGTACGTTGGCGCCATCTCGCGGTACGCAAAAGAATCACGCAATCAAACTAGAACTAACCAGCGTCAGGCTGGAAAATCCCTGCACGCATAGCATTTCTGGTAGAATAATACACAACTCACATCATGAATGAATTTTCAGAGTTATTTAATGCTCAAGTGAGATGCAGATAATATAGGTATAATGGGGGATTTTAATATCCATATGAATACTCCATCAGACCCTCTAGACTATAATTGATAGCTGTAGTCTTACACAAATAATAAATGAACCCACGCATTGCAACGGTAATACGATAGATCTAGTCCTTGTCCGGGGTGTCACCACCTCCAAAGTTAGGATACTCCCGTACACTAAAGTAATGTGCGAAGTTCTGATTCATTGTCACAACTATGACTCTTGCTGGTAATGGCACCATTCCCAAATGGTGTGGGCTCTATCGATAACATCACTAACAACTTTAACGATGCCCTACGCATCACTATTGATAGTATAGCACCGCTAAAGCTAAAAAAAAAAAGGCCCCTAAAAGGCGTATCCCCTGGTTGACAGGAGAAACCAGAGCTCTTAAACTATCATGTAGAAAGCTGGAACACAAATGGCGTGCGACTAAACATCTCCATCATTGGGGTCCCTGCAGGTCTGGTGGGTGGTTCCCGTGGCCTTGTGCTGGGCGCTCCTGCAGCAGCCGACTTGGGTGGGGCGGCCTGGGGCGGGCCCCGCCGTGCTCTCTTGGGGGGTTAGGGTTGGTTTCATCTGACATCACATGGACAAAGATAAGACCTTCTGGAGGAAAGTTCTGTGGTCAGATGAAACAAAAATGGAGCTGTTTGGCCACAATACCCAGCAATATGTTTGGAGGAGAAAAGGTGAGGCCTTTAATCCCAGGAACACCAGACCTACCGTCAAGCATGGTGGTGGTGCGTTCAGGAGCGCTTGTAAAATAGGGTTTATAAGATAAATCAAGGGCTTCCTAATAATATTTAGACATATTTGAGAGCCAATTTGAATGAGTTTGTTTACTTTTTATAGCATTAATCTTTCATGGTCTGTATACAACATTTATGCTTAGAGGGCAGAATTTTTGACCACAAAATTGGTGCAGTTCAGCTAAATGTGTTGCTTTTCTGACATGGACTTGTTTCTTCAGCATTGTCCACACGTTTAAGTCAGGACTTTGGGAAGGCCATTCTAAAACCTTCATTCTAGCCTGATTTAGCCATTCCTTTACCGCTTTTGAGGTGTGTTTGGAACACCATACCTACCGTCAAGTATGGTGGTGGTAGTATTATGCCCTGGGCCTGTTTTGCTGCCAATGGAACTGGTGCTTTAAGGTTTTACTACTTAGGTATAACATACTAAAGGGTCTAGCTCCATCCTATCTTGCTGATTGTATTGTACCATAATCTAAGTTCTAAGAACTTATTAGTGATTCCCAGAGCCCCCCCAAAAAGTCTATTGGGGCTCCAGTACTCTGGAATGTTCTAGCAGTAACAGTTAGAGATGCTACCTCAGTAGAAGCATTTAAGTCCCATCTTGAAACTCATTTGCATACTTCAAATAGACCCCATTTTTTAGACCAGTTGATCTGTCACTTCTCTTCTCTGCTCTGCCCCCCCCTCTCCTGTGTGGAGAGGTTATCAGGTGACCACAGATGAAGCACCAGCTGTTCCAAGTCTAGACCCAGGGTGGACCACTTATCTGTGCATCAGTTGGTGACGTCTCTGCGCCATGATGTGTCTCCATGCAAGATGATCTCCTGCTGGTCTCACTACGGACTGGACTCTCACATGAAGTCTAGACCCAGGGCGGACCACTCATCTGTGCATCAGTTGATGACGTCTCTGTGTTTGCCGACCTGTCTCCACTCAAGATGATCTCCTGCTGGCCCCACTATGGACTGGACTCTCACACTATTATGTTAGATCCACTATGGACTGGACTCTCACACTATTATGTTAGATCCACTATGGACTGGACTCTCACACTATTATGTTAGATCCACTATGGACTGGACTCTCACTATTATGTTAGATCCACTATGGACTGGACTCTCACTATTATGTTAGATCCACTATGGACTAGACTCTCACACTATTATGTTAGATCCACTATGGACTGGACTCTCACTATTATGTTAGATCCACTATGGACTGGACTCACACACTATTATGTTAGATCCACTATGGACTGGACTCTCTCACTATTAACTAGATCCACTATGGACTGGATTCCCACAATTATGTTAGATCCACTATGGACTGCACTCTCACTATTTTGTTAGATCCACTATGGACTGGACTCTCTCACTATTAACTAGATCCACTATGGACTGGATTCCCACAATTATGTTAGATCCACTATGGACTGCACTCTCACTATTATGTTAGATCCACTATGGACTGGACTCCCACACTATTATGTTAGATCCACTATGGACTGGACTCTCACTATTATGTTAGATCCACTTTGGACTGGACTCTCACACTATTATGTTAGATCCACTATGGACTGGACTCTCACTATTATGTTTGATCCACTATGGACTGGACTCTCACAATTATGTTAGATCCACTATGGACTGGACTCTCACACTATTATGTTAGATCCACTATGGACTGGACTCTCACACTATTATGTTAGATCCACTATGGACTGGACTCTCACTATTATGCTAGATCCACTATGGACTGGACTCTCACACTATTATCTTAGATCCACTATGGACTGGACTCTCACACTATTATGTTAGATCCACTATGGACTGGACTTTCACTATTATGTTAGATCCACTGTGGACTGGACTCTCACTATTATGTTAGATCCACTATGGACTGGACTCTCACGCTATTATGTTAGATCCACTATGGACTGGACTCTCACACTATTATGTTAGATCCACTATGGACTGGACTCTCACACTATTGTGTGAGATCCACTATGGACTGGACTCTCACACTATTATGTGAGATCCACTATGGACTGGACTCCCACAATTATGTTAGATCCACTATGGACTGGACTCTCACAATTATGTTAGATCCACTATGGACTGGACTCTCACACTATTATGTTAGATCCACTATGGACTGGACTCTCACACTATTATGTTAGATCCACTATGGACTGGACTCTCACACTATTATGTTAGATCCACTATGGACTGGACTCTCACACTATTATGTTAGATCCACTATGGACTGGACTCTCACAATTATGTTAGATCCACTATGGACTGGACTCTCACACTATTATGTTAGATCCACTATGGACTGGACTCTCACACTATTATGTTAGATCTACTATGGACTGGACTCTCACACTATTATGTTAGATCCACTATGGACTGGACTCTCACTATGTTAGATCCACTATGGACTGGACTCTCACACTGTTATGTTAGATCCACTATGGACTGGACTCTCACTATTATGTTTGATCCACTATGGACTGGACTCTCACACTATTATGTTAGATCCACTATGGACTGGACTCTCACTATTATGTTAGATCCACTATGGACTGGACTCTCACACTATTATGTTAGATCCACTATGGACTGGACTCTCTCACTATTATGTTAGATCCACTATGGACTGGACTCTCACACTATTATGTTAGATCCACTATGGACTGGACTCTCACTATTATGTTAGATCCACTATGGACTGGACTCTCTCACTATTATGTTAGATCCACTATGGACTGGACTCTCACTATTATGTTAGATCCACTATGGACTGGACTCTCACTATTATGTTAGATCCACTATGGACTGGACTCTCACTATTATGTTAGAGCCACTATGGACTGGACTCTCACTATTATGTTAGATCCACTATGGACTGGACTCTCACACTACTATGTTAGATCCTCTATGGACTGGACTTTCACACTATTATGTTAGATCCACTATGGACTGGACTCACACTATTATGTTAGATCCACTATGGGGTGGACTCTCACTATTATGTTAGATCCACTATGGACTGGACTCTCACAATTATGTTAGATCCACTATGGACTGGACTCTCACTATTATGTTAGATCCTCTATGGACTGGACTCACACTACTATGTTAGATCCTCTATGGACTGGACTTTCACACTATTATGTTAGATCCACTATGGACTGGACTCACACTATTATGTTAGATCCACTATGGACTGGACTCTCACAATTATGTTAGATCCACTATGGACTGGACTCTCACTATTATGTTGGATTCACTATGGACTGGACTCTCACTATTATGTTGGATCCACTATGGGCTGGACTTTCACACTATTATGTTAGATCCACTATGGGCTGGACTCTCACACTATTATGTTAGATCCACTATGGACTGGACTCTCACTATTATGTTAGATCCACTATGGACTGGACTCTCACACTATTATGTTAGATCCACTATGGACTGGACTCTCACACTATTATGTTAGATCCACTATGGACTGGACTCTCACACTATTATGTTAGATCCACTATGGACTGGACTCTCACACTATTATGTTAGATCCACTATGGACTGGACTCTCACACTATTATGTTAGATCCACTATGGACTGGACTCTCACTATTATGTTAGATCCACTATGGACTGGACTCTCACACTATTATGTTAGATCCACTATGGACTGGACTCTCACACTATTATGTTAGATCCACTATGGACTGGACTCTCACTACGATGTTAGATCCACTATGGACTGGACTCTCACTATTATGTTAGATCCACTATGGACTGGACTCTCACATTATTATGTTAGATCCACTATGGACTGGACTTTCACACTATTATGTTAGATCCACTATGGACTGGACTCTCACTACGATGTTAGATCCACTATGGACTGGACTCTCACTATTATGTTAGATCCACTATGGACTGGACTCTCACTATTATGTTTGATACACTATGGACTGGACTCTCACTATTATGTTAGATCCACTATGGACTGGACTCTCACACTATTATGTTAGATCCACTATGGACTGGACTCTCACTATTATGTTAGATCCACTATGGACTGGACTCTCACACTATTATGTTAGATCCACTATGGACTGGACTCTCACACTATTATGTTAGATCCACTATGGACTGGACTCTCACACTATTATGTTAGATCCACTATGGACTGGACTCTCACTACGATGTTAGATCCACTATGGACTGGACTCTCACTATTATGTTAGATCCACTATGGACTGGACTCTCACTATTATGTTTGATACACTATGGACTGGACTCTCACTATTATGTTAGATCCACTATGGACTGGACTCTCACACTATTATGTTAGATCCACTATGGACTGGACTCTCACACTATTATGTTAGATCCACTATGGACTGGACTCTCACACTATTATGTTAGATCCACTATGGACTGGACTCTTACTATTATGTTAGATCCACTATGGACTGGACTCTCACACTGTTATGTTAGATCCACTATGGACTGGACTCTTCTTCTTCTTCTTCTTCTTCTTCTTCTTCTTCTTCTTCTCATTTTCCTTTTCCTTCTCCTTCTCCTTCTCCTTCTCCTTCTCCTTCTTACTCTTCTTCTTCTTCTTCTTTTTCTTCTTCTTCTTCTTCTTCTTTTTCTTCTTCTTTTTCTTTTTCTTCTTCGTCTTCTTCTCCTTCTCCTCCTCCTTCTTCTTCTTCTTCTTTTTCTTCTTCTTTTTCTTTTTCTTCTTCTTCTTCTTCTCCCTTTTTTACCTTCTTTTTCTTCTTCGTTTTCATCTTCTCCTTTTTCTGCTTCTTCTTCTTCTTCTTCTTCTTCTTTTCCTTCTCCTTCTTCTTTTTCTTCTTCTTCTTCTTCTTCTTCTCATTTTCCTTTTCCTTCTCCTTCTCCTCCTCCTTCTTACTCTTCTTCTTCTTCTTCTTTTTCTTCTTCTTCTTCTTTTTCTTCTTCTTTTTCTTTTTCTTTTTCTTCTTCTTCTCCTTCTCCTCCTCCTTCTTCTTCTTCTTCTTTTTCTTCTTCTTTTTCTTTTTCTTCTTCTTCTTCTTCTTCTTCTTCTTCTTCTTCTTCTTCTTCTCCCTTTTTTACCTTCTTTTTCTTTTTCGTTTTCGTCTTCTCCTTTTTCTGCTTCTTCTTCTTCTTCTTCTTCTTTTCCTTTCCCTTCTCCTTCTTCTTTTTCTTCTTCTTCTTCTTCTTCTTCTTCTTCTTCTTCTTCTTCTCCGCCTTCTCCCTTTTTTCCTTCTTCTGCTTCTTCTGCTTCTTCTTCTTCTTTTTCTTCTTCTTCTTCTTCTTCTTCTTCTTCTTCTTCTTCTTCTTCTTCTCCCTTTTTACCTTCTTCTTCTCCTCCGTCTTCTTCTTCTTCTTCTTCTTCTCCTCCTCCTTCTCCTTCTTCTCCTTCTTCTTCTTCTTCTGCTTCTGCTTCTTCTCCTTCTTCTTCTGTCTTCTTTTTCTTCTCCTCCCTTTTTTACCTTCTTCTTCTCCTCCTTCTTCTTCTTTTTCTTCTTCTTCTTCTGATTCTGCTTTTTCTCCTCCTTCTTTGTCTTGTTCTTCTTCTTCTTCTCCTTCTTCTCCTCCTTGTCCTTCTCTTTCTCCTCCTCCTCCTTCTTCTCCTTCTCCTTCTTCTTCTCCTTCTCCTTCTCCTCCTCCTTCTCCTTCTCTTTCTCTTTCTCTTTCTCCTCCTCCTTCTCCTTCTCCTCCTCCTCCTTCTCCTTCTCCTTCTCCTCCTCCTTCTCCTTCTCTTTCTCTTTCTCTTTCTCTTTCTCCTCCTCCTTCTCCTTCTTCTCCTCCTCCTCCTCCTCCTCCTCCCCCTAGTTGCCAGCATGCATCATGCATCAGGTGAGTGTTTCTGAGACAGGGAGTATGATTATCATAACAATGAGATAGTGGGAGATGAGATTAGGAAGCCAAGGAGTTCTTGGAGGACGTGAGGATCAATCTCCAAAGGATCTGGGCTGTAAGTCCACATTAACGCTCAGAAATTCCATGGCGCGGCAGACAAATAAGATTTGATGATTAAATGTGGTGGCCGTGGCTGTGCTGAAGAATTTGATTCCTAAATGAAATTCTTATTGGACGTCTTGTCATGCTTTCATAAGTTTGAAGCTCCTTCACTTGATGACTTCTGACCATCTTTCACCTGCAACATCTTCATTCTCCACTAATATGTCAAGTACTCAAGTAGTACTAAATGCAGTAGTTTGCACAAAGTATACATGGCAGTACTAAATAGTGTGTACAAAGTATACATGGCTGTACTAAACAATGTGTACAAAGTATACATGGCAGTACTAAACAATGTGTACAAAGTATACAGGTCAGTACTAAACAATGTGTACAAAGTATACATGGCAGTACTAAACAATGTGTACAAAGTATAACATTGTACTATTATAAAGTTAGGACACACCTTCTCATTCAATGCATTTTATTTATTTTCATGACTATTTAGATTGTCACATCAAAACTATGACTGAACACATGTGGAGTTATGTACTGGTGAAATAACTGAAAACATGTTTTATATTCTAGTTTCTTCAAAATAGCCACCCTTTGCTCTGATTACTGCTTTGCACACTCTTGGCATTCTCTCTATGAGCTTCAAGCACACCTGTGAAGTGAAAACCATTTCAGGTGACTTCCTCTTAAAGCTCAATGAGAGAATGCCAGTAGAATATATGTACCTATATATATATATATATATATATATATATATATAATTTAGAGAGAATATATATACGAAACAGTTAAGAGAATATATATATGAAAAAGTAGAAAAAACAAATTAAAAAAAAGTACAAAGAACATAAAAAGTAGCGAGAACATCAGTAAAATATTTAAAGAGTCTATATAAAGTAGAGAGTATATATATATATATATATATATATATATATATATATATATGTCTTAATAAGGTTATCCAAAAAATAGTGCTCGATACCGTAGTAGAGTGCAATATATTTATGTGTGGGGAAAAAAAATCACAAGACTACTTCATCTCTACAGGCCTGTTTCATGAGGGGTTCCCTCAATCATCAGGAATCTCCTGATGATTGAGGGGTTCCCTCAATCATCAGGAATCTCCTGATGATTGAGGGAACCCCTCATGAAACAGGCCTGTAGAGATGAAGTAGTCTTGTGATTTTTTTTCCCACACATAAATATATATATATATATATATATATATATATATATATATATATATATATATATATATATATATATATATATATATATATATATATATATATATATATATATATATATATATATATAAATAAACAATTAGAGAGAATATATTTAAAAGATTTAAGAGCAAATGTATATCCAAAAAGTAGAGATAATAAATACAAAAAAGAAGAGAGAATATATGTATAAAAAGTTTAGAGAATGTATAGAAAATAATTTGGAGAGAATATATATACAAAAAAGTAGAGATAATAAATACAAAGAAAGAAAGAATATATATATATATAAATGATAGAGAATGTATATGAAATAATTTAGAGAGAATGTATGTACAAAAAAGTAGTGAGAATATATATACATACAATATAATTTAGAGAGAATGTATATACAAAAAAATGTATATAATAAATACAAAAAAGAAGAGAGAATATATATATATATATATATATATATATATATATATATATATATATATATATAATATAAATATATTTACTAAAAAGTAGAGATAATAAGTACAAAAAAGAAAGAATATATATAAAGAGTATAGAGAATGTATATAAAATAGTTTACAGAGAATATATATACAAACAAGTAGAGTGTATATATATAAAAGATTTTAGAGCAAATATATATACAAAAAAGTAGAGATAATAAATACAAAAAAGATTAGAGAATATATATACACAGTATAAAGAATGTATATAACATATCATTTAGAGAGAATGTATATACAAAAAAGTAGAGATAATAAATAGGAAAAAAAAGGAAGAATATATTTTCAAAAAAAATAGAGAATGTATATAAAATAATTTAGAGAGTATATATATGCAAAAAAGTAGTGTATATATACAGTATATATATATGTATATATATATATATATATATATAAAGTCCCAAAGTCCCAAAGAGCGGAGATGTCAGGTGGTTAGTTGAATAGCGACGTCATGAAGCTTCTAGAAGCATCATCATTTTGGGGCCTCACCCTTGGGGGGTCAAGGCCCCCCCCTCATCAATCAGAGCATGAGTCGTTATTATTGTTGAATTGAATGCTGTTGGGGAAGTGAGGGTCAGTGTCATTAACTGGCCCCCGTCCTCTTGGCGGGGCCCCCTGAAGGCATGTGCACCCCCCCCCCCCCCCCCACAAGGACCTGCTGGCTAATAAAGCCGTGTGCTCCGCCTCCTAGCTTAATCACACATGCATTAAGCAGCAGACAGCGGCCTTTTGTGCGCGTGCAGCCTTCCTGGAATCACGCCATTAATGGCCGTCTGAACGGCGGGCGACAAGAATGATGGAACGCTTTTTAATGTCCCCGACGGGGGGGTGGTGGCTGGTGAGAGGGAGCAATTACAGTAACCCTCTTTTTTCCATCCATCATAAAACATCCATCTCAGTGATTATTATTCAGCGTGCAAACAAACACCTGCTAAGGCTAACTTCATGTTTACTTCTGATTAAGTCGCTGATTCTGCTGCCATCAAAACCATCAAGTCACCTTTTTACAACTTTCTTCCACGTCTCTTCTTCTACAGCACACCTCCAAGGACCTTTATGGACCTTGAAGGACCTTTAAGAACCGTTAAGGACCTTTAAGGATATTTATGGACCCTAAGGTCCTTGAAGGTCCTTATAGGTCCGTAAATGTCCTTAAAGGTCCATAAAGATCCTTCAAAGTCCTTGACCCTTTAAGGACCTTTAAGGACCTTAAAATAGACGTTTACGGACCTTTACAAACAGTTAAGGATCTTTATGGACCTTTAAGGACCTTCAAGGACCTTTGCGGTTCTTTTTAAGGGCCTGCGTAGACCTTTAAGGACCTTCTTGGACCTTTATGGACCTGTATTGACCTCTGTGGAACTCTATGGACCTTTAAGGACCTCCATGCACCTTTATGGATCTTTATGGGCCCTTAAGGACCTTTAATAATAGACCTTTACGGACCTTTATAAACCTCTTCATGGACCTTGACGGACCTTTCAGGACCTTGACGGACCTTCATGGACCTTTACGGACCTTTCAGGACATTCATGGACCTTTAAGGACCTCCGTGGACCTTTCAGGACTTTCAAGGACAGTTAAGGACCTCCATGGACCTTTAAGGACCTTTCAAGACCTTCATGGCCCTTCATGGACCGTTAAGAAACTCCATGGAGCTTTGCGGACCTTCATGGACCTTTCAAGACCTTCATGGCCCTTCATGGACCGTTAAGAAACTCCATGGAGCTTTGCGGACCTTCATGGAACGTTAAAGACCTCTATGGACCTTTACGGACCTTTCAGGACCTTCATGGACCTCTATGAACCGTTAAGGACCTCCATGGACCTTTAAGGACCTTCGTGGACCTTTATGGACCTCCAGGGACCTTAACAATTAACAATATGTGTTGTATTAATAATATATGTTGTATTAACAATATGTGTTGTATTAATAATATGTGTTGTATTAACAATATGTGTTGTATTAATAATATGTGTTGTATTAACAATATGTGTTGTATTAACAATATGTGTTGTATTAATAATATATGTTGTATTAACAATATGTGTTGTATTAATAATATGTGTTGTATTAACAATATGTGTTGTATTAACAATATGTGCTGTATTAATATGTGTTGTATTAATAATGTGTTGTATTCATAGTATGTGTTGTATTGACAACATGTGTTGTATTCATAGTATGTGTTGTATTCAAAGTATGTGTTGTATTAATATTATGTGTTGTAATAACAAAATGTGTTGTATTAATAAAATGTGTTGTATTAACAATATGTGTTGTATTAACAATATGTGTATGTTGTTTTAATGTGTCGTATTAACAATATGTGTTGTATTAATATTCTGTGTTGTATTTATAATATGTGTTGTATTAATAATGTGTTGTACTAATAACATGTGTTGTATTAATAATATGTGTTGTACTAATAACATGTGTTGTATTAATAATATGTGTTGTATTAATAATATGTGTTGTACTAATAACATGTGTTGTATTAACAATATGTATTGTATTAATATTATGTGTTGTATTAACAATATGTGTTGTATTAATAATATAAACAAGATTCCGAGGTACTTGAACTCCTCCACTTGGGGCAGGGTCTCCTCCCCAACCCGGAGATGGCACTCCACCCTTTTCCGGGCGAGAACCATGGACTCGGACTTGG
>NC_084563.2:6662098-6689598 GCF_033978685.3 Nerophis lumbriciformis | reverse complement strand
GAATGCCTTCTCCAAGTCCACAAAACCCATGTAGACTGGTTGGGCAAACTCCCATGCACCCTCAGGGACCCTGCCGAGAGTATAGACCTGGTCTACCGTTCCACGACCAGGACGAATACCACACTGTTCCTCCTGAATCCGAGGTTCGACTATCCGGCGTAGCCTCCTCTCCAGTACACCTGAATAGACCTTACCGAGAAGGCTGAGGAGTGTGATCCCACGATAGTTGGAACACACCCTCCGGTTCCCCTTCTGCCAATCCAGAGGTACCGCCCCCGATGTCCACGCGATGTTGCAGAGTCTTGTCAACCAAGACAGCCCCACAGCATCCAGAGCCTTAAGGAACTCCTGGCGGGTCTCATCTCAAAGCTTGCCACCGAGGAGCTTTTTAACTACCTCGGCAACCTCAACCCCGGAAATAGGAGAGCCCACCACAGATTCCCCAGGCACTGCTTCCTCATAGGAAGACGTGTTGGTAGGATTGAGGAGATCTTTGAAGTATTCCCTCCACCGATCCACAACATCCGCAGTCGAGGTCAGCAGAACACCATCCTCACCATACACAGTGTTGACAGTGCACTGCTTCACCTTCCTGAGGCGGCGGATGGTGGTCCAGAATCGCTTCGAAGACGTCTGGAAGTCATTTTCCATGGCTTCCTAGTACTCCTCACATGTCCGAGTTTTTGCCTCTGCGACCTCTGAAGCCGCACACCGCTTGGCCTGTCGGTACCTGTCTGAACCCGATAGGACTCTTTCTTCAGCTTGACGGCATACCTCACCGCTGGTGTCCACCAGCAGGTTCTAGGATTACCGCCACGACAGGCACCAACCACCTTGCGGCCACAGCTCCAATCGGCCGCCTCGACAATAGAGGTACGGAACATCGTCCACTCGGACTTAATGTCCAGCGCATCCCTCGTGACATGTTATAAGTTCTTCCGGAGGCGGGAATTGAAACTCTCTCTGACAGGAGACTCTGCTAGGCGTTCCCAGCAAATCCTCACAATGCGTTTGGGCCTGCCAGGTCTGTCCGGCATCCTCCCCCATCATCGCAGCCAACTCACCACCAGGTGGTGATCAGTAGAAAACTCTGCCCCTCTCTTCACCCGAGTGTCCAAAACATGAGACCGCAAATCCGATGACACAACTACAAAGTTGATCATGGAACTGCGGCCTAGGGTGTCCTGGTGCCAAGTGCACATATGGACACCCTTATGTTTGAACATGGTGTTCGTTTTGGACAATCTGTGACGAGCACAAAAGTCCAATAACAGAACACCACTGGGGTTCAGATCCGGGCGGAAATTTCTTCCCAATCACGCCAGGTTTCACTGTCGTTGCCAACATGGGCGTTGAAGTCCCCCTGTAGAACGAGGGAATCACCCGGCGGAGCACTCTCCAGTACTCCCTCGAGTGAATCCAGAAATGGTGGGTACTCTGAGCTGCCGCTTAGCGCGTAAGCGCAAACAACAGTCAGGACCCGTCACGCTACCCAAAGCTACCCTCTCGTCCACTGGGTTGAACTCCAACGTGCAGGTTTTGAGCCAAGGATCAACAAGAATTGCCACCCCAGCCCGTCGCCTCTCACTGCTGGCAACGCCAGAGTGGAAGAGAGTCCAGCCTCTCTTGAGAGAACTGGTTCCAGAGCCCTTGCTGTGCGTCGAAGTGAGTCCGACTATATCTAGCCGGAACTTCTCCACTTCGCGCACTAGCTCAGGCTCCTTCCCCCCCAGCGAAGTGACGTTCCACGTCCCAAGAGCTAGATTATGTAGCCGAGGATCGGACCGCCAAGTGCACTGCCTTTGGCTCCCGCCCAGCTCACACTGCACCCGACCTCTATGGCCCCTGCTATGGGTGGTGAGCCCATTGAAGGGGGGGGACCCACGTTGCCTCTTCGGGCTATGCCCGGCCGGGCCCCATGGGGACAGGCCCGGCCACCAGGCGCTCAACATCATGCCCCACCTCCGGGCCTCCAGAGGGGGGCCCCGGTGACCCGCGTAACATGTATATCACATATATTTATTATTCACATATATATGACATATATATGTGAAGAATAAATATATGTGATTTATATGTAACATGTAAATCACATATATTTATTCTTCACATATATACGACATAATATCTACATGTAAATCACATATATGTATTATTCACATATATATGACATATTATCAACATGTAAATCGCATATATGTATTATTCACATATATATGACATATTATCAACATGTAAATCACAAATATGTATTTTTCACATATATATGACATTATATACATGTAAATCACATATATGTATTATTAACACATATATATGACATATCTTACATGTAAATCACAAATATGTATTATTCACATATATATGACATATCATTAACATATAAATCACATATATGTATTCTTCACACATATATATGACATATGGTCAACATGTAAATCACATATATGTATTATTCACATATATATGACATAACATGTAAATCACATATATGTATTATTCACATATATATGACATATTATCTTACATGTAAATCGCATATATGTATTATTCACATATATATGACATATCATCTACATGTAAATCACATATATGTATTATTCACATATATATGACATATCAACATGTAAATCACATATATGTATTATTCACATATATATGACATAACATGTAAATCACATATATGTATTATTCACATATATATGACATATTATCTTACATGTAAATCGCATATATGTATTATTCACATATATATGACATATCATCTACATGTAAATCACATATATGTATTATTCACATATATATGACATATCAACATGTAAATCACATATATGTATTATTCACATATATATGACATATTATCTTACATGTAAATCGCATATATGTATTCTTCTTATACATATATATGACATATCTACATGTAAATCACATATATGTATTATTCACATATATATGACATATCAACATGTAAATCACATATATGTATTATTCACATATATATGACATATCATTAACATATAAATCACATATATGTATTCTTCACACATATATATGACATATTATCAACATGTAAATCACATATATGTATTATTCACATATATATGATATTATATACATGTAAATCACATATATGTATTATTAACACATATATGACATATCTTACATGTAAATCAAATATATGTATTATTCACACATATATGACATATCAACATATAAATCACATATATATATTCTTCACACATATATATTACATATTATCTACATGTAAATGACATATATGTATTCTTCACATATATATGACATATTATCAACATGTAAATCACATTTATGTAATCTTATATATATGACGTATTATCAACATGTAAATCCTATATATGTATTCACATATATATGACATATTATCTTAAATGTAAATCACATATATGCATTCTTCTTATATATATATATATGACATATTATCTACATGTAAATCACATATATGTATTATTCACATATATATGACATATTATCTTACATGTAAATCGCATATATGTATTCTTCTTATACATATATATGACATATCATCTACATGTAAATCACATATATGTATTATTCACATATATATGACATATTATCTTACATGTAAATCGCATATATGTATTCTTCTTATACATATATATGACATATCATCTACATGTAAATCACATATATGTATTATTCACATATATATGACATATCAACATGTAAATCACATATATGTATTATTCACATATATATGACATATTATCTTACATGTAAATCGCATATATGTATTCTTCTTATACATATATATGACATATCTACATGTAAATCACATATATGTATTATTCACATATATATGACATATCAACATGTAAATCACATATATGTATTATTCACATATATATGACATATCATTAACATATAAATCACATATATGTATTCTTCACACATATATATGACATATTATCAACATGTAAATCACATATATGTATTATTCACATATATATGATATTATATACATGTAAATCACATATATGTATTATTAACACATATATGACATATCTTACATGTAAATCAAATATATGTATTATTCACACATATATGACATATCAACATATAAATCACATATATATATTCTTCACACATATATATTACATATTATCTACATGTAAATGACATATATGTATTCTTCACATATATATGACATATTATCAACATGTAAATCACATTTATGTAATCTTATATATATGACGTATTATCAACATGTAAATCCTATATATGTATTCACATATATATGACATATTATCTTAAATGTAAATCACATATATGCATTCTTCTTATATATATATATATGACATATTATCTACATGTAAATCACATATATGTATTATTCACATATATATGACATATTATCTTACATGTAAATCGCATATATGTATTCTTCTTATACATATATATGACATATCATCTACATGTAAATCACATATATGTATTATTCACATATATATGACATATTATCTTACATGTAAATCGCATATATGTATTCTTCTTATACATATATATGACATATCATCTACATGTAAATCACATATATGTATTATTCACATATATATGACATATTATCTTACATGTAAATCGCATATATGTATTCTTCTTATACATATATATGACATATCATCTACATGTAAATCACATATATGTATTATTCACACATTTATGATATATCATCAACATATAAATCACATATATATATTCTTAACACATATATATGACATATTATCTACATGTAAATGACATATATGTATTCTTCACATATATATGACATATTATCAACATGTAAATCACATTTATGTAATCTTTTATATATGACGTATTATCAACATGTAAATCCTATATATGTATTCACATATATATGACATATTATCTTAAATGTAAATCGCATATATGCATTCTTCTTATATATATATGACATATTATCTACATGTAAATCACATATATGTATTATTCACATATATATGACATATTATCTTACATGTAAATCGCATATATGTATTCTTCTTATACATATATATGACATATCTACATGTAAATCACATATATGTATTATTCACATATATATGACATATCATCAACATGTAAATCACATATATGTATTATTCACATATATATGACATATCATTAACATATAAATCACATATATGTATTCTTCACACATATATATGACATATTATCAACATGTAAATCACATATATGTATTATTCACATATATATGACATTATATACATGTAAATCACATATGTATTATTAACACATTTTTGACATATTATCTTACATGTTAATCAAATATATGTATTCACACATATATGACATATCATCAACATATAAATCACATATATATATTCTTAACACATATATATGACATATTATCTACATGTAAATGACATATATGTATTCTTCACATATATTTGACATATCAACATGTAAATCACATTTATGTAATCTTATATATATGACGTATTATCAACATGTAAATCCTATATATGTATTCACATATATATGACATATTATCTTAAATGTAAATCGCATATATGCATTCTTCTTATATATATATATGACATATTATCTACATGTAAATCACATATATGTATTATTCACATATATATGACTTATTATCAACATGTAAATCATATATATGTATTTGTCTTATATATTTGACATATCATCTACATGTAAATCACATATATGTATTATTCACATATATATGACTTATTATCAACATGTAAATCATATATATGTATTTGTCTTATATATATGACATATCATCTACATGTAAATCACATATATGTATTATTCACATATATATGACTTATTATCAACATGTAAATCATATATATGTATTTGTCTTATATATATGACATATCAACATGTAAATCACATATATGTATTTTTCTTATATACATGACATATCATCAAAATGTAAATCACATATATGTATTATTCACATATATATGACATTATATACATGTAAATCACATATATGTATTATTAACACATATATATGATGTATCATCAACATATAAATCACATATATATATTCTTAACACATATATATGACATATTATCTACATGTAAATGACATATATGTATTCTTCACATATATATGACATATTATCAACATGTAAATCACATTTATGTAATCTTCTTATATATATGACGTATTATCAACATGTAAATCCTATATATGTATTCACATATATATGACATATTATCTTAAATGTAAATCACATATATGCATTCTTCTTATATATATATATATGACATATTATCTACATGTAAATCACATATATGTATTATTCACATATATATGACATATCTTACATGTAAATCACATATATGTATTATTCACATATATATGACATACTATCAACATGTAAATCATATATATGTATTTGTCTTATATATATGACATATCAACATGTAAATCACATATATGTATTTTTCTTATATATATGACATATCATCAAAATGTAAATCACATATATGTATTATTCACATATATATGACATTATATACATGTAAATCACATATATGTATTATTAACACATATATATGATGTATCATCAACATATAAATCACATATATATATTCTTCACTCATATATATTACATATCTACATGTAAATGACATATATGTATTCTTCACATATATATGACATATTATCAACATGTAAATCACATTTATGTAATCTTCTTATATATATGATGTATTATCAACATGTAAATCCTATATATGTATTCTTCACATATATATGACATATTATCTTAAATGTAAATCGCATATATGCATTCTTATATATATATATATATATATATATATATATATATATATATATATATATATATATATATATATATATATATATATATATATATATGACATACGGTGACACCAATTTTTTAGCCATTGTGCCCCCTGAACACCATCTTGCCGTCTCCACAATATAATATGTCTTATGAACACATATTGCCTATCAATGTAATATTTCTTATGAACACATATTGCCTATCACTTTCACATGCAGCGTGCGAGTGCTTCTTCCAAATCCAATAGAAACTTCATCAGGCTGTCACCTGGCCACCGCCATCTTGGCTGATCACATTAACGTTATTGCTCCTCCTCCGTCTCCTGGCCGCCACTCCACATCGCCGCCAGGCTATTGGCTTTCATTCCTGGACCGCCTGACTCGGAAGGGATGACAAGTCCGGTCTGTGGTCGCCGATGAAGATCCCAAATAGGAAGTCCTCACTTGTGACCAGGGTTTCAACATCATCGCTGATGCATCCACATCTATACTTTATATTTGAAATAAATATATATTATATTATATATTACATAATATATGGTATAGCGTATAATATATGATATTTTATGTCGTATATTATATATTACATAATATATGATATAGCGTATAATATATGATATTTAATGTCGTATATGATATATTACATAACATATGATATAGCGTATATTTTATGATATTTAATGTTGTATATTATACATTACATAACATATGATGTAGCGTGTAATACATGATATTTTATGTCGTATATGATATATAATATATGCTACAGCCTATAATATATGATATTTATTGTTGTATATTATATATTACACAATATATATTAGAGCACATAATATATGATATTTTATGTCATATATTATATATTACATAATATATGATATAGCGTATAATATATGATATTTTATGTTGTATAGTATATATTACATAATATATGGTGTAGCGTATAATATATTATATTTTATGTTGTATATTATATTATATAATATATGATATAGCGTATAATATATACCATTTCATGTCATATATTATATATTACATAATATATGATAGAGTATAAAATATGATATTTTATGTCGTACATTATATATTACATAACATATGATATAGAATATAATATATGATATTTTATGTTGTATGTTATATATTACATTACATATGACATAGCATACAATATATTATATTTAATGTCGTACATTATATATTACACAACATATGATATAGAGCATAATATCTGACATAATTAGTGTGATGCTTATGAAGGACCTGAAAGTGGATTACTTTGTGCAATACGTTATATATACACCTATATCTACCCAAAACTATACATATAAAACAATTAAATATATATGCACCTATATCCACCCAAAACTATAAATATAAAACAATAAAATATATATACACCAACAGTATATCTACCCAAAACTATAAATGTAAAACAATAAAATATATATACACCTATATCCACCCAAAACTATAAATATAAAACAATAAAATATGTATACAACAATGTCTACACAACAATACATTATATATACAACTATATACACACAAAACTATATATATATATATATATATATATATATATATATATATATATATATATACATACATACAATATGTGCAACTATATATACACAAAACTATATAAGTACAACAATACAATATGTTTACAACTATATATCTATATATCTATATATATATATATATATATATATATATATATATATATATATATATATATATATATATATATATATATATATATATATAATGAGGTGGCGACTTGTCCAGGGTGTACACCGCCTTCCGCCCGAATGCAGCTGAGATTAGCTCCAGCACCCCCTGCGACCCCAAAAGGGACAAGCGGTAGAAAATAGATGGATGGTTATATATATCTACACAAAACTGTATATATAAACAACAATGCAATTTATACATAACTCTATACACACAAAACTATGCATATACTATACAAAAATACAATATGTATACAACTATACCTATCTATACAAAACTATATATACGCAATAATACACTAAATTTACAAAACTATGTATACACAAAATTATATATACAACAATACAATATATTTACAACTATAGACACACAACATATATATACAACTAGATATACACAAAACTATATATACAAAACAATACATTATATTTACAACTATATATACACAAAACAATATGTATATACTATATATATATATATATATATATATATACAATATGTATACAACTATATATATCAACACAAAACTATATATACACACAACAATATAATATATACAACTCTATATACACAAAATGATATATACAACAATACAATATGTATACAACTATATATATCTACACAAAACTATACACATATATATACACAGCCCCTTCCTTCCTTCCTTCTTTCCATATACACGTATATACACACGTATTATATACTGTATGTACATATGTTATTTATATAAAAATGTGTGTGTGTGTGTGTGTGTGTGTGTGTGTGTGTGTGTGTGTGTGTGTGTGTGTGCGTGTGTGTGTGTGTTGAAAGACTTTCAGAAGATTGCCCATTTCCGTATACACATATATACATACATACATACAATTTCTGTATACACATATATACATCCATCCATCCATACAATTTCCGTATACACATATATACATCCATACATACATACCATTTCCGTATACACATATATACATACATCCATCCATACAATTTCCGTATACACATACAGTATATACATCCATCCATCCATACAATTTCCGTATATACATATATACATCCATCCATCCATACCATTTCCGTATACACATATATACATCCATCCATACATACAATTTCCGTATACACATATATACATCCATCCATCCATACCATTTCCGTATACACATATATGCATCCATCCATCCATACAATTACCGTATACACATATATACATCCATCCATACATACAATTTCCGTATATACATCATCCATCCATACAATTTCCGTATACACATATATACATCCATACATACATACCATTTCCGTATACACATATATACATACATCCATCCATACAATTTCCGTATACACATACAGTATATGCATCCATCCATCCATACAATTTCCGTATATACATATATACATCCATCCATCCATACCATTTCCGTATACACATATATACATCCATCCATACATACAATTTCCGTATACACATATATACATCCATCCATCCATACCATTTCCGTATACACATATATACATCCATCCATCCATACAATTACCGTATACACATATATACATCCATCCATCCATCCATACCATTTCTGTATACACATATATACATCCATCCATCCATACCATTTCCGTATACACATATATACATCCATCCATACATACAATTTCCGTATATACATCCATCCATCCATACAATTTCTGTATACACATATATACATCCATACATACATACCATTTCCATATATACATCCATCCATACATACAATTTTCGTATATACATCCATCCATCCATCCATACAATTTCCGTATACACATATATACATCCATCCATCCATACCATTTCCGTATACACATATATACATCCATCCATACATACAATTTCCGTATACACATATATACATCCATCCATCCATACCATTTCCGTATACACATATATACATCCATCCATCCATACAATTACCGTATACACATATATACATCCATCCATCCATACCATTTCTGTATACACATATATACATCCATACATACATACCATTTCCATATATACATCCATCCATCCATACAATTTCCGTATACACATATATACATCCATCCATCCATACAATTACCGTATACACATATATACATCCATCCATCCATACCATTTCTGTATACACATATATACATCCATCCATCCATACCATTTCCGTATACACATATATACATCCATCCATACATACAATTTCCGTATATACATCCATCCATCCATACAATTTCTGTATACACATATATACATCCATACATACATACCATTTCCATATATACATCCATCCATACATACAATTTTCGTATATACATCCATCCATCCATCCATACAATTTCCGTATACACATATATACATCCATCCATACATACAATTCCCATATACACATACATACATACATACATCCATACAATTTCCGTATACACATATATACATCCATACATACATACAATTCCAATATACACATACATACATACATCCATCCATACAATTTCCGTATACACATATATACATCCATCCATACATACCATTTCCGTATACACATATATACATCCATCCATCCATACAATTACCGTATACACATATATACATCCATCCATCCATACCATTTCTGTATACACATATATACATCCATCCATCCATACCATTTCCGTATACACATATATACATCCATCCATACATACAATTTCCGTATATACATCCATCCATCCATACAATTTCTGTATACACATATATACATCCATACATACATACCATTTCCATATATACATCCATACATACATACAATTTTCGTATATACATTCATCCATCCATCCATACAATTTCCGTATACACATATATACATCCATCCATACATACAATTCCCATATACACATACATACATACATCCATCCATACAATTTCCGTATACACATATATACATCCATCCATACATACAATTCCCGTATACACATATATACATCCATCCATACATACCATTTCCGTATATACATCCATCCATCCATACAATTTCTGTATACACATATATACATCCATGCATACATACATACCATTTCCATATATACATCCATCCATACATACAATTTCCGTATATACATCCATCCATCCATACCATTTCCATATACACATATATACATCCATCCATCAATACAATTTCCGTTTACACATATATATACATGTATCCATCCAAACAATTTCCGTATACACATATATACATCCATCCATACATACAATTTCCGTATATACATCCATCCATCCATACAATTTCTGTATACACATATATACATCCATGCATACATACATACCATTTCCATATATACATCCATCCATACATACAATTTCCGTATATACATCCATCCATCCATACCATTTCCATATACACATATATACATCCATCCATCCATACAATTTCCGTATACACATATATACATCCATCCATCCAAACAATTTCCGTATATACATCCATCCATCCATACAATTTCCGTATACACATATATACATCCATCCATCCATACAATTTCCGTATACACATCCATCCATCCATCCATACATACAATTTCCGTATATACATCCATCCATCCATCCATGCCATTTCCGTATACACATATATACATCCATCCATCCATACCATTTCCGTATACACATATATACATCCATCCATCCATACCATTTCCGTATACACATATATACATCCATCCATCCATACCATTTCCGTATACACATCCATCCATCCATCCATACATACAATTTCCGTATATACATCCATCCATACCATTTCTGTATACACATATATACATCCATCCATACATACCATTTCCATATATACATCCATCCATCATCCATACAATTTACGTATACACATATATGCATCCATCCATACATACAATTTCTACCACTTGTCCCTTTTATGTACATATGTTATATATATACATATTATATATATATATATTATGTATACATATATGTGTGCGTATATTGAAAGGCGGTCAGAAGACAGAAGAGAAAGGCGTGTGTCCGCCCTCCCTTCCTTCCTTCCTCCCTTCCTTCCTCCCTTCCTTCCTTCCTTCCTTCCTTCCTTCCTTCCTTCCTTCCTTCCTTCCTTCCTCCCTGACGTCTGCAGGTCTGTGTTTGGTGTGCGTGTGTGTGTGTGCGTGTGTGTGTGTGTGTGTGTGTGTGTGTGTGTGTGTGTGTGTGTGTGTGTGTGTGTGTGTGTGTGTGTGTGTGTGTGTGTGTGTGTGTGTGTGTGTGTGTGTGTGTGTGCGTGTGTGTGTGTGTGTGTGCGTGCAGCAGATGGATGTGGTCGTCTGCTGACCTTTGCTGTAAAAGACATCACAAACTCTCACATCAATTTAGCACAATTGGATGTGGCATGTCTCGCTAACTCCATTTGTGGAGAAATGCACCTGTCTCTGCCTCCCCTCCCTGTGGATTTGGGGAGGGGGAGGACGGGGAGGGGGGGGGGAGAGGGGATTGGCTGACGGTCCACCGACCGACCGACCGACCGACCCCCCCCATTCCCCCCTCCTCTTCCTCACTTGCATGCAAACACACTCCTCATCTTCTCCCTCCTCACTTTGCAGATGTTGCTTCTCCTCTGCAGTGTGTGTGTGTGTGTGTGTGTGTGTGTGTGTGTGTGTCTGGGCGGAGCAGAAGGAGAGCCATTAGCTGGCCTCTAATCACATTACAGAACTGTTAAAGGCTCTTGAATTGAAGCAACCAGCAGAAGAAAGTTGAGGTGTTATTTAAGCTTGTTCAGTGTGTGTGTGTGTGTGTGTGTGTGTGTGTGTGTGTGTGTGTGTGTGTGTCTGCATGCGTGTGTGTGTTCTTGTATTTCTGCCCTTCTTGAGACATGAAGAAGGAAAAGTATCTTCCATTTGAGGAGGTGTGAACAAATAAATAACATTGCATCGAATAGAGAGCCAAATACTAGAGTCCGTGAACATTGCTCCAAAGTCAGGATTTTTGTTGTTGTTGATTTAATGTGCGTACAAAAGTAAACATTGACAGCTGATTTTATGACTTCTGGTGCTGACGTAACACAAGCCATATGTGAGCATTGGATGAACAAATACACTACGCTACTAAGACTATAGTGGCCATTAACGGTTAGCTTCTACAGCTGGGTTGCCCAAAGTGCGGCACAGGGGCCATCTGTGGTCCCTGACTCCTTTGTCTTCGGCCTTAAGCACGTTACAAAAAACAAAAAAATAGAGATCTCATTTGGCGGTGACCTCTATCAACATGAGGGTGGTCCCAAAAAGGAGGGATTTTTCACATTGACGGTGTGTCGCTTTTAAAAGTGCTCCCCCTCTGGTCAACATATGAAATAACAAGTGTGTGTAAGAAATGTGAAGTGCTCCCCCTCTGGTCAACATATGAAATAACAAGTGTGCGTAAGAAATGTGAAATGTTCCCCTTCTGGTCAACATATGAAATAACAAGTGTGTGTAAACAATTTGAAGTGCATCCCCTCTGGTCAACATATGAAATAACAAGTGTGCGTAAGAAATGTAAAGTGTTCTCCCTCTGGTCAACATATGAAATAACAAGTGTGTGTAAACAATTTGAAGTGCTCCCCCTCTGGTCAACATATGAAATAACAAGTGTGTGTAAACAATTTGAAGTGCTCCCCCTCTGGTCAACATATGAAATAACAAGTGTGTGTAAACAATTTGAAGTGCTCCCCCTCTGGTCAACATATGAAATAACAAGTGTGTGTAAGAAATGTGAAGTGCTCCCCCTCTGGTCAACATATGAAATAACAAGTGTGCGTAAGAAATGTGAAGTGCTCCCCCTCTGGTCAACATATGACATAACAAGTGTGTGTAAACAATTTGAAGTGCTCCCCCTCTGGTCAACATATGACATAACAAGTGTGTGTAAACAATTTGAAGTGTTCCACCTCTGGTCAACATATGAAATAACAAGTGTGCGTAAGAAATGTGAAGTGTTCCCCCTCTGGTCAACATATGACATAACAAGTGTGTGTAAACAATTTGAAGTGTTCCACCTCTGGTCAACATATGAAATATCAAATGTGTGTAAACAATTTGAAGTGCTCCCCCTCTGGTCAACATATGAAATAACAAGTGTGCGTAAGAAATGTGAAGTGTTCCGCTCTGGTCAACATATGAAATAACAAGTGTGCGTAAGAAATGTGAAGTGTTCCGCTCTGGTCAACATATGAAATAACAAGTGTGTGTGTAAGAAAATGAAATGCGCTCCCTTTGGCTAAAATTAATTTTTTTTAAATGAAATAAATATGTATATAGAGACATACCGTAATAACTTGAAGTAAATAATGAAGGTTAAAATTCAACTACAAACAAAACATTTTAAATAAATAAATAAACTAAAAGCAGTGTTTTTCTCACAATGTGTTGACTTTTTTTCTTATAAAATTGGGAACAATTTCTCATATTCTTTCTGTTTCTGTAACATTGCAATATTTTCTCCTAAAATTACTATTTTTTTTAAGTAAAATTATTACTTTTTAACGCAAATTTGTCATATAAAATCCTGACTTTTATCACAATATTGCCATTTTTTTGAGTAAAATTCCAAGTATTGTTATAATATTGCCAATATTTTTAAAGTTTTCTTATAAGATTGTGACTTTTGTCGAGTAATATGACGACTCTTAATATAAAATTGCCAACATTTTAAGCTTTTTCTTGTAAAATTGCGACTGTTATTGAGTAAAATTCCAACTTTTATCACAATATTGCATTAATGTTAAGTTTTTCTTGTAAAATGTTGACTTGTGCTGAGTAAAATGAGGACTTTTATTATAACACTGCCAACATTCTAAGTTTTTCTTGTGAAATTGTGACCTGTTTCTTGTGAAATTCCAACTGATTTTTCACAACAACTTTTTTATATTTGCATAGTATGTATATATTATTAATGTTGTAAATGCACTTCTTTATATATCTAGAAAGGGTGGTCCTAAAGAGGGAGGCATTTTTCGGAGGTCTCAAGAAGGTCACAAATACAAGTGTGTGTGTGTGTGTGTGTGTGTGTGTGTGTGTGTGTGTGTGTGTGTGTGTGTGTGTGTGTGTGTGTGTGTGTGTGTGTTATTTTCTGCAGAGGCAGCCCACTGTCAGGATGACAAATCCGTGTAGTTTTCCCGCAGTAGGTAGCGAGCGTGCAGCTCCTCCTCATTTCCATTGTTGGCTTGTAACTCAATTATTGATTTTATTTTGAAAGATTTCGAACAACAAGCACAAGTCAAAGATCACGGTGGTGTTTTTTTCCACAGGTGTTCTTTCATGTTTGTCGTTGTGTAGGAAGTAGAGAGGCGCTATGTTTTGACGACTTACTGCTTCTCGAGACTGATACAAAAATATGTACCACTGCAGTGTCCTTCCATTTAGTTCTTTCAACTGGAAGTAGAAGTGCCGTTTAGTCTTCTTGCCGTCCATAGCGTTTCTACTGTATGGATTCTTCATTCAGCACTCCATGCAACGTTTGGAAGTTTCACAATACGACTAAAACAATTCTTACTTACTAAAGTTTTACAATATAACTAAAACAATTCTTACTTACTAAAGTTTTACAATACAACTAAAACAACTCTTACTTACTAAAGTTTTACAATATAACTAAAACAACTCTTACTTACTAAAGTTTTACAATATAACTAAAACAATTCTTACTTACTAAAGTTTTACAATATATTTAAAACAATTCTTACTTGCTAAAGGGTTACAATATAACTAAAACAATTCTTACTTACTAAAGTTTTACAATATATCCAAAACAATTATTACTTACTAAAGTTTTACAATATAACTAAAACAATTATTACTTACTAAAGTTTTACAATATAACTAAAACAATTCTTACTTACTAAAGTTTTACAATATAACTAAAACAACTCTTACTTACTAAAGTTTTACAATTTAACTAAAAAAATTCTTACTTACTAAAGTTTTACAATATAACTAAAACAATTCTTACTTACTAAAGTTTTACAATATAACTAAAACAATTCTTACTTACTAAAGTTTTACAATATAACTAAAACAATTCTTACTTACTAAAGTTTTACAATATAACAAACAATTCTTACTTACTAAAGTTTTACAATATAACTAAAACAATTCTTACTTACTAAAGTTTTACAATATAACTAAAACAATTCTTACTTACTAAAGTTTTACAATATAACTAAAACAATTCTTGCTTACTAAAGTTTTACAATATAACTAAAACAATTCTTACCTACTAAAGTTTTACAATATAACTAAAACAATTCTTACTAAAGTTGTACAATATAACTAAAACAATTCTTACTTACTAAAGTTTTACAATATAACTCAAACAATTCTTACTTACTAAAGTTTTACAATATAACTAAAACAATTCTTACTTACTAAAGTTTTACAATATAACTAAAACAATTCTTGCTTACTAAAGTTTTACAATATAACTAAAACAATTCTTATCTACTAAAGTTTTACAATATAACTAAAACAATTCTTACTAAAGTTGTACAATATAACTAAAACAATTCTTACCTACTAAAGTTTTACAATATAACCAAAACAATTCTTACTTACTAAAGTTTTACAATATAACTAAAACAATTCTTACTTACTAAAGATTTACAATATAACTAAAACAATTCTTGCTTACTAGAGTTTTACAATATAACTAAAACAATTCTTACTTACTAAAGTTTTACAATATAACTAAAACAATTCTTACTTACTAAAGTTTTACAATATAACCAAAACAATTCTTACTTACTAAAGTTTTACAATATAACTAAAACAATTCTTACTTACTAAAGTTTTACAATATAACTAAAACAACTTTTATTTACTAAAGTTTTACAACATAACTAAAACAATTCTTACTTACTAAAGTTTTACAATATAACAAACAATTCTTGCTTACTAAAGTTTTACAATATAACTAAAACAATTCTTACTTACTAAAGTTTTACAATATAACTAAAACAATTCTTACTTGCTAAAGTTTTACAATATAAATAAAACAATTCTTACTTACTAAAGTTTTACAATATAACTAAAACAATTATTACTTACTAAAGTTTTACAATATAACTAAAACAATTCTTACTTACTAAAGTTTTACAATAAAACTAAAACAATTCTTACTTACTAAAGTTTTACAATATAACTAAAACAATTCTTACTAAAGTTTTACAATATAACTAAAACAATTCTTACTTACTAAAGTTTTACAATATAACTAAAACAATTCTTACTTACTAAAGTTTTACAATATATTTAAAACAATTCTTACTTGCTAAAGGGTTACAATATAACTAAAACAATTCTTACTTACTAAAGTTTTACAAAATAACTAAAACAATTCTTACTTACTAAAGTTTTACAATATAAATAAAACAATTCTCACTTACTAAAGTTGTAAAATATAACTAAAACAATTCAACAATTCTTACTTACTAAAGTTTCACAATATGACTAAAACAATTCTTACTTACTAAAGTTTTACAATATAATCAAAACAACTCTTACTTACTAAAGTTTTACAATATAACTAAAACAATTCTTACTAAAGTTTTACAATATAACTAAAACAATTCTTACTAAAGTTTTACAATATAACTAAAACAATTCGTACTTACTAAAGTTTTACAATATAACTAAAACAACTTTTATTTACTAAAGTTTTACAATATAACTAAAACAATTCTTACTTACTAAAGTTTTACAATATAACAAACAATTCTTGCTTACTAAAGTTTTACAATATAACTAAAACAATTCTTACTTACTAAAGTTTTACAATATAACTAAAACAATTCTTACTTGTAAAGTTTTACAATATAACTAAAACTATTCTTACTTACTAAAGTTTTACAATATAACTAAAACAATTCTTACTTACTAAAGTTTTACAATACAACTAAAACAACTTTTATTTACTAAAGTTTTACAATATAACTAAAACAATTCTTACTTACTAAAGTTTTACAATATAACAAACAATTCTTGCTTACTAAAGTTTTACAATATAACTAAAACAATTCTTACTTACTAAAGTTTTACAATATAACTAAAACAATTCTTACTTGCTAAAGTTTTACAATATAAATAAAACAATTCTTACTTACTAAAGTTTTACAATAAAACTAAAACAATTCTTACTTACTAAAGTTTTACAATATAACTAAAACAATTCTTACTAAAGTTTTACAATATAACTAAAACAATTCTTACTTACTAAAGTTTTACAATACAACTAAAACAATTCTTACTTACTAAAGTTTTACAATATATTTAAAACAATTCTTACTTGCTAAAGGGTTACAATATAACTAAAACAATTCTTACTTACTAAAGTTTTACAAAATAACTAAAACAATTCTTACTTACTAAAGTTTTACAATATAAATAAAACAATTCTCACTTACTAAAGTTGTACAATATAACTAAAACAATTCAACAATTCTTACTTACTAAAGTTTCACAATATGACTAAAACAATTCTTACTTACTAAAGTTTTACAATATAATCAAAACAACTCTTACTTACTAAAGTTTTACAATATAACTAAAACAATTCTTACTTACTAAAGTTTTACAATATAACTAAAGCAATTAATACTTACTAAAGTTTTACAATATAACTAAAACAATTCTTACTTACTAAAGTTTTACAATACAACTAAAACACTTCTTACTTACTAAAGTTTTACAAATAACTAAAAAAATTATTACTTACTAAAGTTTTACAATATAACTAAAACAACTCTTTCTTACTAAAGTTTTACAATATAACTAAAACAATTCTTACTTACTAAAGTTTTACAATATAACTAAAACAATTCTTACTTACTAAAGTTTTACAATATAACCAAAACAATTCTTACTTACTAAAGTTTTACAATATAACCAAAACAATTCTTACTTACTAAGGTTTTACAATATCGCTAAAACAATTCTTACTTACTAAAGTTTTACAATATAACTAAAACAATTCTTACTTACTAAAGTTTTACAATATAACTAAAACAATTCTTACTTACTAAAGTTTTACAATATAACTAAAACAATTCTTACCTACTGAAGTTTTACAATATAACTAAAACAATTCTTACTAAAGTTGTACAAAATAACTAAAACAATTCTTACTTACTAAAGTTTTACAATATAACTCAAACAATTATTACTTACTAAAGTTTTACAATATAACTAAAACAATTCTTACTTACTAAAGTTTTACAATATAACTAAAACAATTCTTACTTACTAAAGTTTTACAATATAACTAAAACAATTCTTACTTACTAAAGTTTTACAATACAACCGAAACAATTATTACTTACTAAAGTTTTACAATATAACTAAAACAATTCTTACTTACTAAAGTTTTACAACATAACTAAAACAATTCTTACTTACTAAAGTTTTACAATATAGCTAAAACAATTCTTACTTACTAAAGTTTTACAATATAACTAAAACAATTCTTACTTACTAAAGTTTTACAATATGACTAGAACAATTCTTACTTCCTAAAGTTTTACAATATAACTAAAACAATTATTACTTACTAAAGTTTTACAGTATAACTCAAACAATTCTTACTTACTAAAGTTTTACAATATAACTAAAACAATTCTTACTTACTAAAGTTTTACAATATAACTAAAACAATTCTTACTTACTAAAGTTTTACAATATAACTAAAACAATTCTCACTTACTAAAGTTTTACAATATAATTAAAACAATTCTTACTTACTAAAGTTTTACAATATAACTAAAACAATTCTTGCTTCCTAAAATTTTACAATATAACTAAAACAATTATTACTTACTAAAGTTTTACAATATAACTAAAACAATTCGTACTTACTAAAGTTTTACAATATAACTAAAAGAATTCTTACCTACTAAAGTTTTATAATATAACTAAAACAATTCTTACTTATTAAAGTTTTACAATATAACTAAAACAATTATTACTTACTAAAGTTTTACAATATAACTAAAACAATTCTTACTTACTAAAGTTTTACAATATAACTAAAACAATTCTTACTTACTAAAGTTTTACAATATAACCAAAACAATTCTTACTTACTAAAGTTTTACAATATAACCAAAACAATTCTTACTTACTAAAGTTTTACAATATAACTAAAACAATTCTTACTTACTAAAGTTTTACAATATATCCAAAACAATTCTTACTTACTAAAGTTTTACAATATAACTAAAACAACTCTTACTTACTAAAGTGTCCCATGTGTGATGTCTGTCGGAGTGTTTTCATGCATGGTAATGTAAAAGAAAAAAAAAACAGCGTCGTTAGCATTAGCTAATATGTTAACAGGTTGACAAGTGTCTGTGTTATTATTATTGACTTACAACGGTATTATTTTTGTATTGTTTCACTTTCACAAATTCCTCAGTAAATTCACCAAAATGTCACTGTGGAGTTATTGAGTCTGTTTATATTATAATATTACGTACGTTGTAATTGTAGTGGTTAACTAAAAGCATGTAACAAAGTAATTTAAGTAGTTACAATATTACGTACGTTGTGTCAGTTGTAGTGGTTAACTAAAAGCATGTAACAAAGTAACTCAAGAAGTTATAATATTATGTACGTTGTGTCAGTTGTAGTGGTTAACTAAAGCCATGTAACAAAGTAACTTAAGTAGTTATAATATTATGTACTTTGTGTCAATTGTAGTGGTTAACTAAAAGCATGTAAGAAAGTAACTTAAGTAGTTATAATGTTATGTACGTTGTGTCAATTGTAGTGGTTAACTAAAGCCATGTAACAAAGTAACTTAAGTAGTTATAATCTTACGTACGTTGTGTCAATTGTAGTGGTTAACTAAAAGCATGTAATAAAGTAACTTAAGTAGTTATAATATTACGTACACTGTGTCAATTGTAGTGGTTAACTAAATGCATGTAACAAAGTAACTTAAGTAGTTATAATATTATGTACGTTGTGTCAATTGTAGTGGTTAACTAAAAGCATGTAACAAAGTAACTTAAGTAGTTATAATATTACGTACACTGTGTCAATTGTAGTGGTTAACTAAACGCATGTAACAAAGTAACTTAAGTAGTTATAATATTATGTACGTTGTGTCAATTGTAGTGGTTAACTCAAGCCATGTAAGAAAGTAACGTAAGTAGTTATAATATTACGTATGTTGTGTCGATTGTAGTGGTTAACTAAAAGCATGTAAGAAAGTAACTTAAGTAGTTATAATCTTACGTACATTGTGTCAATTGTAGTGGTTAACTCAAGCCATGTAAGAAAGTAACGTAAGTAGTTATAATATTACGTATGTTGTGTCGATTGTAGTGGTTAACTAAAAGCATGTAAGAAAGTAACTTAAGTAGTTATAATCTTACGTACATTGTGTCAATTGTAGTGGTTAACTAAAGCCATGTAACAAAGTAACTTAAGTAGTTATAATATTATGTACGTTGTGTCAATTGTAGTGGTTAACTAAAGCCATGTAACAACGTAACTTAAGCAGTTATAATAGTACGTACATTGTGTCAATTTTAGTGCTTAACTAAAAGCATGTAACAAAGTAACTTAAGTAGTTATAATCTTACATACGTTGTGTCAATTGTAGTGGTTAACTAACGCCATGTAACAACGTAACTTAAGCAGTTATAATAGTACGTACATTGTGTCAATTGTAGTGGTTAACTAAAAGCATGTAACAAAGTAACTTAAGTAGTTATAATATTACGTACGTTGTGTCAATTGTAGTGGTTAACTAAACGCATGTAACAAAGTAACTTAAGTAGTTATAATATTATGTACGTTGTGTCAATTGTAGTGGTTAACTAAAAGCATGTAACAAAGTAACTTAAGTAGTTATGATATTATGTACGTTGTGTCAATTGTAGTGGTTAACTAAAGCCATGTAACAACGTAACTTAAGCAGTTATAATAGTACGTACATTGTGTCAATTGTACTGGTTAACTAAAAGCATGTAACAAAGTAACTTAAATAGTTATAATATTACGTACGTTGTGTCAATTGTAGTGGTTAACTAAACGCATGTAACAAAGTAACTTAAGTAGTTATAATATTATGTACGTTGTGTCAATTGTAGTGGTTAACTAAAGCCATGTAACAACGTAACTTAAGCAGTTATAATAGTACGTACATTGTGTCAATTTTAGTGCTTAACTAAAAGCATGTAACAAAGTAACTTAAGTAGTTATAATCTTACATACGTTGTGTCAATTGTAGTGGTTAACTAAAGCCATGTAAGAAAGTAAAAAGACCAGCAGACCAGGAGCTCCACTGGGTTGGGGTCCAATGCTGGCCCCCAGTCCTGGTGCTGTCCCCCCATTATGAGGCAGTCAGAAAGCTTTTAGGGGCTCCAATAAGGTGAGAGATTGATGGCATCACACGGGGAGCGGGAGAGCAGGTGGTGAAGACGAGAAGATCTCGCTTTAAGGATGCTAATTCAATCATTCTGAAAAGTGAGTCCAGGAGAGCTGGACTAGAGGACACAGGATAGTTTGAAAGCGAGCGAGCTGTGTGGCTTCCAAGGGTGAGGAACCTCAACCTCCTCCAGCTCCTTGGCCTGCAGATCCAGCAAAACTAAACTAGTCCTCAGCCGGCTGAGTAGGACAGGTAGAAACATCTCATTGTAACATTATGTCATAAAACTTTATCGTAGCAATCTCGTAACAATCTATCGTAACAATCTATCAAAACAATATATCATAAAACTATCGTAACAATCTATCGTAACAATCTATCAAAACAATATATCATAAAACTATATCGTAACAATCTATCGTAGCAATCTATCGTAACAATCTATCAAAACAATATATCATAAAACTATCGTAACAATCTATCGTAACAATCTATCAAAACAATATATCATAAAACTATCGTAACAATCTATCGTAACAATCTATCAAAACAATATATCATAAAACTCTATCGTAACAATCTATCGTAACAATATATTGTAACAATATATCATAACACTCTACCGTAAAAATGTATCGTACCAATCTATCGTAACAATATATTGTAACAATATATCATAACACTCTACCGTAAAAATGTATCGTACCAATCTATCGTAACAATCTATTGTAACAATATATCATAACACTCTACCATAACATTCTACCGAAACAATCTATCGTAACAATCTATCGTAACAATCTATCGTAACAATCTATTGTAACAATCTATCGTAACAATCTATCAAAACAATCTATTGTAACAATCTATCATAACACTATCGTAACAATCTGTTGTAACAATCTATCGTAACAATCTATCGTAACAATCTATTGTAACAATCTATCATAAAAATCTATCGTAACAATCTATTGTAACAATATATCGTAACACTCTACCGTAACAATATATTGTAATAATCTAGCGTAACAATCTATTGTAACAATCTATCATAACACTCTATTGTAACAATCTATCGTAACAATCTATCGTAACAATCTATCGTAACAATCTATTGTAACAATATATCATAACACTCTACCATAACATTCTACCGAAACAATCTATCGTAACAATCTATCGTAACAATCTATTGTAACAATCTATTGTAACAATCTACCGTAACAATCTATCAAAACAATCTATTGTAACAATCTACCATAACAATCTATCAAAACAATCTATTGTAACAATCTATCATAACACTATCGTAACAATCTGTTGTAACAATCTATCGTAACAATCTATCGTAACAATCTATTGTAACAATCTATCATAAAAATCTATCGTAACAATCTATTGTAGCAATATATCGTAACACTCTACCGTAACAATCTATTGTAATAATCTAGCGTAACAATCTATTGTAACAATCTATCGTAACAATCTATCGTAACAATCTATTGTAACAATCTATTGTAACAATATATCATAACACTCTACCATAACATTCTACCGAAACAATCTATCGTAACAATCTATCGTAACAATCTATTGTAACAATCTATTGTAACAATCTATCGTAACAATCTATCAAAACAATCTATTGTAACAATCTATCATAACACTATCGTAACAATCTGTTGTAACAATCTATCGTAACAATCTATCGTAACAATCTATTGTAACAATCTATCATAAAAATCTATCGTAACAATCTATTGTAACAATATATCATAACACTCTACCATAACAATCTATCGTAATAATCTAGCGTAGCAATCTATTGTAACAATCTATCATAACACTCTATTGCAACAATCTATCGTAACAATCTATTGTAACAATCTATCGTAACATTCTATCATAACAATCTATCGTAACAATCTATTGTAACAATATATCATAACACTCTATTGTAACAATCTATCGTAACAATCTATTTTAACAATCTATCGTAACATTCTATCATAACAATCTATCGTAACAATCTATTGTAACAATAAATCATAACACTCTACCGTAACAATATATCATAACAATCTATTGTAACACTCTACCGTAAGAATCTATCATGACAATCTATTGTAACAATCTATTTTAACAATCTATCGTAACATTCTATCATAACAATCTATCGTAACAATCTATTGTAACAATAAATCATAACACTCTACCGTAACAATCTATCATAACAATCTATTGTAACACTCTACCGTAAGAATCTATCATGACAATCTATTGAAACAATCTATTGTAACAATTTATCGTAACACTCCACCATAATAATCTATCATAACAATCCATTGTAACAATATATCATAACAATCTATTGTAACAATCTATCATAACAACCTATTATAACAATTTATCATAACAATCTATCGTAACAATTTATCGTAACAATTTATCGTAACAATTTATCGTAACACTCTACCGTAATAATCTATCATAACAATCTATTGTAACAATCTATCATAACAACCTATTATAACAATCTATCATAACAATCTATTGTAACAATCTATCATAACAACCTATTATAACAATTTATCATAACAATCTATCGTAGCAATTTATCGTAACAATTTATCGTAACAATTTATCGTAACACTCTACCGTAATACTCTATCATAACAATCTATTGTAACAATCTATCATAACAACCTATTATAACAATTTATCATAACAAACTATTGTAACAATTTATCATAACAATTTATCGTAACAATTTATCGTAACACTCTACCGTAATAATCTATCATAACAATCTATTGTAACAATCTATCATAACAACCTATTATAACAATTTATCATAACAATCTATCATAACAATCGATTGTAAAAAATTATCGTAACAATTTATTGTAACAATCTCTCATAACCATCTATTGTAACAATTTATCGTAACAATCTAACATAACAATCTATAGTAAGAATGTATCATAACACTCTATCATAACAATCTATTGTAACAATCTATCATAATCCTCTATCGTAACAATCAATCATAAAACTCTATCATAACAATCTATTGTTACAATTTATTGTCACGTTGTGTAAATGTTAAATAAAAAGAGAATACAACAAATCCTTTTCAACTTATATTCAATTGAATAGACTGCAAAGACAAGATATTTCATGTTCACACTGAGAAACTTTGCTATTTTTTGCAAATAATCATGAACTTAGAATTTAATGGCAGCAACACATTGCAAAAAAGGCATTTTTACCAGTGTGTTACATGGCCTTTCCTTTTAACAACACTCAGTAAAGGTTTGGGAACTGAGGAGACACATTTTTGAAGTGGAATTATTTCCCATTCTTGCTTGATGTACAGCTTAAGTTGTTCAACAGTCTCCCTTCTCATATTTTAGCCTTCATATTGCACCACACATTTTCAATATCTGGACTACAGGCAGGCCAGTCTAGTACCCGCACTTTTTTACTATGAAGCCACACTGTTGTAACACGTGGCTTGGCATTGTCTTGCTGAAATAAGCAGGGGCGTCCATGATAACGTTGCTTGGATGGCAACATATGTTGCTCCAAAACCTGTATGTACCTTTCAGCATTAATGGTGCCTTCACAGATGTGTAAGTTACCCATGTCTTGGCCACTAATACACCCACATACCATCACACATGCACACTTTTACACTTTGACCCTAGAACAATCCGGATAGTTCTTTTCCTCTTTGGTCCGAATGACACCACGTCCACAGTTTCCAAAAACAATTTGTAATGTGGACTCGTCAGACCACAGAACACTTTTCCACTTTGCATCAGTCCATCTTAGATGAGCTCGGGCCCAGCGAAGCGTTTCTGGGTGTTGTTGATAAACTGGCTTTGGCTTTGCATAGTAGAGTTTTAACTTGCACTTACAGATGTAGCGACCGACTGTAGTTACTGACAGTGGTTTTCTGAAGTGTTCCTGAGCCCATGTGGTGATATCCTTTACACACTGATGTGGCTTTTTCATGGAATACCGCCAGAGGGATCGAAGGTGCGTAATATAATGGCTTACGTGCAGTGATTTCTCCAGATTCTCTGAACCTTTTGATGATATTACGGAGCGTAGATGGTGAAATCCCTAAATTCCTTGCAATAGCTGCTTGACAAATGTTGTTCTTAAACAATTTGCTCAGGCATTTGTTGACAAAGTGGTGACCCTCGCCCCGTCCTTGCTTGTGAATGACTGAACATTCCATGGAAGGTGCTTTTATACCCAATCATGGCACCCACCTGTTCCCAATTAGCCTGTTCACCCGTGGGATGTTCCAAATAAGTCTTTGATGAGCATTCCTCAACTTTCTCACTCTTTTTTGTCACTTGTGCCAGCTTTTTTGAAACATGTCGCAGGCTTCAAATTCCAAATGAGCTAATATTTGCAAAAATGATGTATGTAAGACTCACCTGGTGGCAATCAATAATCAGCATGCTTCTTATGCCAGCATCGTGTTCTTGGAACCTCAAC
>NC_084563.2:6594598-6657098 GCF_033978685.3 Nerophis lumbriciformis | reverse complement strand
TGCAGCCTAATGTACTGTGTATGTAACAGTCTAATGCACTTTGGCTATAACAGACTGATGCACTGTGGATGTTGCAGCCTAATGTACTGTGTATGTAACAGTCTAATGCACTTTGGCTATAACAGTCTAATGCACTGTGGAAATAACTGTCTGATGCACTGTGGATATAACAGTCCAATGCCCCGTGTATGTTACAGTCTAATGCACTGTGCATGTAACAGTCTAATGCACTGTGGAAGTAACAGTCTGATGCACTGTGTATGAAACAGTCTAATGCACTGTGTATGTTACAGTCTAATGCACTGTGGATGTAACAGTCTAATGCACTGTGGATGTAACAGTCTAATGCACTGTGCTTGTAACAGGCTGATGGACTTTGTATGAAACAGTCTGATGCACTGTGAATGAAACAGTCTAATGCACTGTGGATGTAACAGTCTAATGCACTGTGGATGTAACAGTCTAATGCACTGTGCTTGTAACAGTCTAATGCACTGTGCTTGTAACAGTCTAATGCACTGTGCTTGTAACAGGCTGATGGACTTTGTATGTAACAGTCTGATGCACTGTGTAGCATAAAACACACAAATATTTACCTTATAATGTTCATTCAGACATAAACACAATAATATGTACCTTATAATGTTCATTGGCTTGACTTCATGGACAGAGCAGGAAGGGGAGGGGTAGCAAACAGCAACCGTTCCATGGCTCGGAGGCGACAGTTTAACCTTGGAACAGACCATTTATGTTTCCATTGTTTTCAATGCAAATGTCGAATCGAATCTTTGTTATGAGTCATTAAAAGAGTCGTGGAAAGTCGTGCTTTGTGCGAGAAGGTCAAGGAAAGACCAAAGTATCTGTGTGAGAAGGTCAAGGAAAGACCAAAGTATCTGTGGACGACTTGCAGGGCAAGATGGCCGGCAGTCTGCAGGACGCCGTGTCGCCGAGCACTCGGAGCAGATTGCTGCCTAATTGTGCTTTTCAGAGGGGCCGCGTGGGCCGGGGGGGCCGCATTCCACATTCAAGCGCTCCTCAGAGGTCAGCTGGTTTGCAAACATTGTTGTCGCCATCAATCACCTTTCTGATGATCACCTTCCCTGTTGGCTTTGTGTCCTTCTTCTTCTTCTTCTTCTTCTTCTTCTTCTTCTTCTTCTTCTTCTCGCCCTCAGCTTCCCTCCAGCAGGTCATTTTGTGTTTGCTGCAAAACGCCAGGCTTCCTTCTTCTGGCCAAACAGACTCTCCTCCGCCTCGGACCACCGCCGGCTGCATGGCTAAACGGATTATCCGCCAATATCCTCGTCTCCCGCCGCGCTCTCCCCTCCTCGGGGAGGGAGGGGAGGGGCCCCTCCATTAGCCGGGTCCTTTATTGAGGCGTCTATGAAGCTGCCAGCGCTCGGCCTTGCCCTCGCCATCATCAATCATCCCAATGGAAGCTGTGAAGGAACAAATAGAAGATTAGTGTGTTGCTGCTGCTGCCTGTCACTGACTTTGGCCCCCATGAAAACTGTCACTGACTCTGGCCCCCATGAAAATATGTCACTGACTCTGGCCCCCATGAAAATATGTCACTGACTCTGGCCCCCATGAAAACTGTCACTGACTCTGGCCCCCATGAAAACTGTCACTGACTCTGGCCCCCATGAAAACTGTCAGTGACTCTGGCCCCCATGAAAATATGTCACTGAGTCTGGCCCCCATGAAAACTGTCACTGACTCTGGTCCCCATGAAAATATGTCACTGACTCTGGCCCCCATGAAAACTGTCACTGACTCTGGCCCCCATGAAAACTGTCACTGACTCTGGCCTCCATGAAAACTGTCACTGACTCTGGCCCTCATGAAAATATGTCACTGACTCTGGCCCCCATGAAAACTGTCACTGACTCTGGCCCCCATGAAAATATGTCACTGACTGGCCCCCATGAAAACTGTCACTGACTCTGGCCCCTATGAAAATATGTCACTGACTCTGGCCCCCATGAAAACTGTCACTGGCCTGGCCCCCATGAAAACTGTCACTGACTCTGGCCCCCATGAAAATATGTCACTGACTCTGGCCCCCATGAAAATATGTCACTGACTCTGGCCCTCATGAAAATATGTCACTGACTCTGGCCCTCATGAAAACTGTCACTGACTCTGGCCCCCATGAAAATATGTCACTGACTCTGGCCCCCATGAAAATATGTCACTGACTCTGGCCCCCATGAAAATATGTCACTGACTCTGGCCCCCATGAAAACTGTCACAGACCCTGGCCCCCATGAAAACTGTCACTGACCCTGGCCCCCATGAAAATATGTCACTGACTCTGTCCCCCATGAAAATATGTCACTGACCCTGGCCCCCATGAAAATATGTCACTGACTCTGGCCCCCATGAAAATATGTCACTGACTCTGGCCCCCATGAAAATATGTCACTGACTCTGGCCCCCATGAAAATATGTCACTGAGTCTGGCCCCCATGAAAACTGTCACTGACTCTGGCCCTCATGAAAATATGTCACTGACTCTGGCCCCCATGAAAATATGTCACTGACTCTGGCCCTCATGAAAACTGTCACTGACTCTGGCCCCCATGAAAACTGTCACTGACTCTGGCCCTCATGAAAATATGTCACTGACTCTGGCCCCCATGAAAACTGTCACTGACTCTGGCCCCCATGAAAATATGTCACTGAGTCTGGCCCCCATGAAAACTGTCACTGACTCTTGCCCCCATGAAAATATGTCACTGACTCTGGTCCCCGTGAAAACTGTCACTGACTCTGGCCCCCATGAAAATATGTCACTGACTCTGGCCCCCATTAAAATATGTCACTGACTCTGGCCCCCATGAAAACTGTCACTGACTCTGGCCCCCATGAAAATATGTCACTGACTCTGGCCCCCATGAAAATATGTCACTGACTCTGGCCCCCATGAAAACTGTCACTGACTCTGGCCACCATGAAAACTGTCACTGACTCTGGCCCCCATGAAAATATGTCACTGACTCTGGCCCCCATGAAAACTGTCACTGACTCTGGCCCCCATGAAAATATGTCACTGACTCTGGCCCCCATGAAAATATGTCACTGACTCTGGCCCTCATGAAAATATGTCACTGACTCTGGCCCTCATGAAAATATGTCACTGACTCTGGCCCTCATGAAAATATGTCACTGACTCTGGCCCCCATGAAAATATGTCACTGACTCTGGCCCCCATGAAAACGGTCACTGACTCTGGCCCCCATGAAAATATGTCACTGACTCTGGCCCCCATGAAAATATGTCACTGACTCTGGCCCCCATGAAAACTGTCACTAACTCTGGCCCTCATAAAAATATGTCACTGACTCTGGTCCCCATGAAAACTGTCACTGAATCTGGCCCCCATGAAAATATGTCACTGAGTCTGGCCCCCATGAAAATATGTTACTGACTCTGGCCCCCATGAAAACTGTCACTGACTCTGGCCCCCATGAAAACTGTCACTGACTCTGGTCCCCATGAAAACTGTCACTGACTCTGGCCCTCATGAAAATATGTCACTGACTCTGGCCCCCATGAAAACTGTCACTGACCTGGCCCCCATGAAAACTGTCACTGACTCTGGCCCCCATGAAAACGGTCACTGACTCTGGCCCCCATGAAAACATGGCCTGCAGGACCCTGAACACATTTTCTTGCTGATGGCTGCCGGATAGTATCACACACCGTGTGCTGGATGACACATTTCCACTGGTCCCCTTTTAAATTACCCTCATTCTGGTCCCCATTTTAAACACTCGTCATACTGATCCCCATTTTAAACACACGTCATACTGGTCCCCATTTAAAACACACGTCATACTGGTCCCCATTTTAAACACATCATATTGGTCCCCATTTAAAACACAAAGCGTACTGATACTCATTTTAAACACACATCACACTGACCCCCATTTAAAACACACGTCATACTTGTCCCCATTTAAACACGCGGCATACTAGTCCTCATTTAAAACAGACATTCTGGTCCCCATTTAAAACACACGTCATACTGGTCCCCATTTTAAACACACGTCGCACTGGTCCCCATTTAAAACACACGTCATACTGGTCCCCATTTAAAACACACGTCATACTGGTTCTCATTTAAACACATGTAATTCTGGTCCCCATTTAAAACACACGTCATACTGGTCCCCATTTAAAACACACGTCATACTGGTTCTCATTTAAACACATGTAATTCTGGTCCCCATTTAAAACACACGTCATTCTGGTCCCCATTTAAACACACGTCATACTGGTCCCCATTTAAACATGCGTCATACTGGTCCTCATTTAAAACACAGGTCATTCTGGTCCTTATTTTAAAAACATGTCATACTGGTCCCCATTTCAATTCCCCTCATATTGGTCCCTGTTTAAACACACGTCATACTGATCTCCATTTAAAACGTATGTCAATCTGGTCCCCATTTAAAACACACGTCATACTGGTCCCAATTTAAACACATGTCATTCTGGTTCCCATTTCAATTCCCCTCATATTGGTCCCTATTTAAACACACGTCATACTGATCCCCATTTAAAACGCATGTCAAACTGGTCCCCATTTAAAACACACGTCATACTGGTCCCAATTTAAACACATGTCATTCTGGTCCCCATTTAAAACACACATCATACTAGTCCCCATTTAAACACACGTCATACTGGTCCTCATTTAAAACACACGTTATACTGGTCCCCATTTAAAACACACATCACACTGGTCCACATTTTTAAACATGTCAATCTGGTCCCCATTTAAAATACATGTCATACTGGTTCCCATTTAAAACACACGTCATAGTGGTCCCCATTTAAAACACGCGTCATACTGGTTCCCATTTTAAACACACGTCATTCTGGTCCCCATTTAAAACACACGTCATACTGGTCCCCATTAAAACACACGTCATACTCGTCCCCCATTCAACACACGTCATACTAGTCCTCATTTTAAACACACATCATTCTGGTCCCCATTTCAATTCCCCTCATACTGGTCCCTATTTAAACACACGTCATACTGAACCCCATTTAAAACACACGTCATACTGGTCCCAATTTAAACACATGTGACACTGGTCCCCATATTAAACACACGTCATTCTGGTCCCCATTTAAACACGTGTCATACTAGTCCTCATTTAATACACACGTCATTCTGGTCCCTATTTAAAACACATGGCATACTGGTCCCCATTTCAATTCCCGTCATATTGGTCTCCATTTAAAATACACGTCATTCTGGTCCCCATTTAAACACACATCATACTGGTCCTCATTTAAACACACGTCATTCTGGTCCCCATTTAAACACACATCATACTGGTCCCCATTTAAAAAACACGTCATACTGGTCCCCATTTGAACATGCGTCATACTGGTCCCCATTTAAACACGCGTCATACTGGTCCCCATTTAAACACGTGTCATACTGGTCCTCATTTAAAACACACATCATTCTGGTCCCCTTTTCAATTCCCCTCATATTGGTCCCAATTTAAACACACGCCATACTGGTCCACATTTTTAAACATATCATTCTGGTCCCCATTTAAAACACACGTCATTCTGGTCCCCATTTAAAACACACGTCATACTGGTCCCCATTTAAACACAAGTCATACTCGTCCCCCATTCAACACACGTCATACTGGTCATCATTTTAAACACACATCATTCTGGTCTCCATTTCAATTCCCCTCATACTGGTCCCTATTTAAACACACGTCATACTGAACCCCATTTAACACACACGTCATACTGGTCCCAATTTAAACACATGTCACACTGGTGCCCATTTTAAACACACGTCATTCTGGTCCCCATTTAAACACGCGTCATACTAGTCCTCATTTAAAACACACGTCATTCTGGTCCCTATTCAAAACACATGGCATACTGGTCCCCATTTAAATTCCCGTCATATTGGTCTCCATTTAAAATACACGTCATTCTGGTCCCCATTTAAACACACATCATACTGGTCCTCATTTAAACACACGTCATACTGGTCACCATTTAAAACACACGTCATACTGGTCCCCATTTGAACACGCGTCATACTGGTCCCCATTTAAACACGCGTCATAATGGTCCTCATTTAAAACACACATCATTTTGGTCCCCTTTTCAATTCCGCTCATATTGGTCCCAATTTAAACACATGCCATACTGGTCCACATTTTTAAACATGTCATTCTGGTCCCCATTTAAAACACACGTCATACTGGTTCTCATTAAAACACACGTCATTCTGGTCCCCATTTAAATCACGTCATTCTGGCCCCCAGTTAAAACACATGTCATACTGGTTCCCATTTAAAACACACGTCATACTGGTCCCCATTTAAAGCACAGGTCTTACTGGTCCCTATTTAAAACACACGTCATATTGGTCCCCATTTAAAACACACGTCATACTGGTCCCCATTTAAAACACACGTCATATTGGTCCCCATTTAAAACACGTCATACTGGTCCCCATTTAAAATACACGTCATGCTGGTCCCCATTTAAAACACATATCATACTGGTTCTCATTCAAACACACGTCATTCTGGTCCCCATTTAAAACACACGTCATACTGGTCCCCATTTAAAACACACGTCATACTGGTCCCCATTTAAAACACACGTCATGCTGGTCCCCATTTAAAACACATATCATTCTGGTCCCCATTTAAAACACACGTCATGCTGGTCCCCATTTAAAACACATGTCATACTGGTTCTCATTTAAACACACGTCATTCTGGTCCCCATTTAAAACACACGTCATACTGGTCCCCATTTAAAACACACGTCATACTGGTCCCCATTTAAAACACACGTCATACTGGTCCCCATTTAAAACACACGTCATACTGATCCCCATTTAAAACACACGTCATACTGGTCCCCATTTAAACACACGTCATACTGATCCCCATTTAAAACACACGTCATACTGGTCCCCATTTAAAACACACGTCATACTGGTCCCCATTTAAACACACGTCATACTGATCCCCATTTAAAACACACGTCATACTGGTCCCCATTTAAAACACACGTCATACTGGTCCCCATTTAAACACACGTCATACTGATCCCCATTTAAAACACACGTCATACTGGTCCCCATTTAAAACACACGTCATACTGGTCCCCATTTAAACACACGTCATACTGATCCCCATTTAAAACACACGTCATACTGGTCCCCATTTAAAACACATGTCATACTGGTCCCCATTTAAACACACGTCATACTGGTCCCCATTTAAAACACACGTCATATTGGTCCCCATTTTAAACACACGTCATACTGGTCCCCATTTAAAACACACGTCATACTGATCCCCATTTAAAACACACGTCATACTGGTCCCCATTTAAACACACGTCATACTGATCCCCATTTAAAACACACGTCATACTGGTCCCCATTTAAAACACACGTCATACTGGTCCCCATTTAAACACACGTCATACTGATCCCCATTTAAAACACACGTCATACTGGTCCCCATTTAAAACACACGTCATACTGGTCCCCATTTCAAACACACATCATACTGGTCCCCATTTAAACACACGTCATACTGATCCCCATTTAAAACACACGTCATACTGGTCCCCATTTAAAACACACGTCATACTGGTCCCCATTTAAACACACGTCATACTGATCCCCATTTAAAACACACGTCATACTGGTCCCCATTTAAAACACATGTCATACTGGTCCCCATTTAAACACACGTCATACTGGTCCCCATTTAAAACACACGTCATATTGGTCCCCATTTTAAACACACGTCATACTGATCCCCATTTAAAACACACGTCATACTGGTCCCCATTTAAAACACACGTCATACTGGTCCCCATTTAAAACACGTCATACTGGTCCCCATTTAAACACATGTCATACTGGCCCTCATTTAAAACACGTCACACTGGTACCCATTTTTAAACATGTCATTCTGGTCCCCAGTTAAAACACATGTCATACTCGTTCCCATTTTAAATACACGTCATACTGATTCCCATTTAAAACACACGTCATGCTGGTCCCCATTTAAAACACATGTCATACTGGTTCTCATTTAAACACATGTCATTCTGGTCCCCATTTAAAACACACGTCATACTGGTCTCCATTTAAAACACACGTCATACTGGTCTCCATTTAAAACACACGTCATACTGGTCTCCATTTAAAACACATGTCATACTGGCCCCCATTTAAAAAACCCATGTCATACTGGTCCCCATTTAAACACATATCATACTGGCCCCCATTTAAAACACACGTCATACTGGTCCCCATTTAAAACACACGTCATACTGGTCCCCATTTAAAACACACGTCATATTGGTCCCCATTTAAAACACGTCATACTGGTCCCCATTTAAAACACACGTCATGCTGGTCCCCATTTAAAACACATATCATACTGGTTCTCATTTAAACACACGTCATTCTGGTCCCCATTTAAAACACATGTCATGCTGGTCCCCATTTAAAACACATGTCATACTGGTTCTCATTTAAACACACATCATTCTGGTCCCCATTTAAAACACACGTCATACTGGTCCCCATTTAAACACATCATACTGGTCCCCATTTAAAACACATGTCATACTGGTCCCCATTTAAAACATATGTTATACTGGTCCCCATTTAAACACACGTCATACTGATCCCCATTTAAAACACATGTCATATTGGTCTTCATTGAAAACACACGTCATGCTGGTCCCCATTTAAAACACATGTCATACTGGTCCCCATTTAAAACACATGTTATACTGGTCCCCATTTAAAACACATGTTATACTGGTCCCCATTTAAAACACATGTCATACTGGTCCCCATTTAAAACATATGTTATACTGGTCCCCATTTAAACACACGTCATACTGATCCCCATTTAAAACACATGTCATATTGGTCTTCATTGAAAACACACGTCATGCTGGTCCCCATTTAAAACACATGTCATACTGGTCCCCATTTAAAACACATGTTATACTGGTCCCCATTTAAAACACATGTTATACTGGTCCCCATTTAAAACACACATCATACTGGTCCCCATTTAAACACATATCATACTGGTCCCCATTTAAAATACACGTCATACTGGTCCCCATTTAAAACACACGTCATACTGGTCCCCATTTAAAACACACGTCATACTGGTCTCCATTTAAAACACACGTCATACTGGTCCCCATTTAAAACACACGTCATACTGGTCCCCATTTAAAACACACGTCATACTGGTCTCCATTTAAAACACACGTCATACTGGTCCCCATTTAAAACACACGTCATACTGGTCCCCATTTAAAACACACGTCATACTGGTCCCCATTTAAAACACGTCATACTGGTCCCCATTTAAACACACGTCATACTGATCACCATTTAAAACACACGTCATACTGGTCTCCATTTAAAACACACGTCATACTGGTCCCCATTTAAAACACACGTCATACTGGTCCCCATTTAAAACACACGTCATACTGGTCCCCATTTAAAACACACGTCATACTGGTCCCCATTTAAACACACGTCATACTGGTCCCCATTTAAACACATGTCATACTGGTCCCCATTTAAAACACACGTCATACTGGTCCCCATTTAAAACACATGTCATACTGGTCCCCATTTACCCAGACAACTTACCTATGGAAACATGATGACACTTTAAAAAAAACTTGACATGTGTTTCTATAACATATTGTCTTTATTTGACATGTTATGAATACATTAATACATCAATGAATACAATAATACATCAATGGACACATTAATACATCAATGAATACATCAATACATCAATGAATACATGAAGACATCAATGAATACATGAATACATCAATGAATACATTAATACATCAATGAATACATCAATGAATACATTAATACATCAATGAATACATCAATGAATACATGAAGACATCAATGAATACATCAATACATATATGAATACATTAATACATCAATGAATACATTAATACATCAATGAATACATCAATGAATACAATAATACATCAATGAATACATGAAGACATCAATGAATACATCAATACATATATGAATACATTAATACATCAATGAATACATTAATACATCAATGAATACATTAATACATCAATGGACACATTAATACATCAATCAATACATGAATACATCAATGAATACAACAATGAATACATCAATACACATATGATACATTAATACATCAATGATACATTAATGAACACATTAACACATCAATGAATACATTAATACATCAATGAATACATTAATACATCAATTAACACATTACTACATCAAAGAATACATTAATACATCAATTAACACATTACATTAATACATCAATTAACACATTATACATCAATGAACACATGATTAAATTTATCAATACATTAATACATCAATGAATACATTAATACATCAATGAATACATTAATACAGTGTGTACTATTAGTGTGTACAAAGTATAAAATAGTGGGCACCATTACTGTGTAGAAAAAGTATGAAATAGTGTGTACTATTAGTGTGTAGAAAGGATACAATTGTGTGTACTATTAGTGTGTACAAAGTATAAAGCAGTGTGTACTATTAGTGTGTACAAAGTATAAAAGTGTGTGTATTATTAGTGTGTACAAAGTATAAAGCAGGGTGTACTATTAGTGTGTAAAAAGTATAAAATTGTGTGTACTATTAGTGTGTACAAAGTATAAAGCAGTGTGTACTATTAGTGTGTAGAAAGTGTAAAATAACGTGTACTATTAGTGTGTTGAAAGTATAAAATAGTGTGTACTATTAGTGTGTAGAAAGTATAAAATAGTGTGTACTATCAGTGTGTACAAAATATAAAATTGTGTGTACTATTAGTGTGTACAAAGTATAAAGCAGTGTGTACTATTAGTGGGTACAAAGTATAAAATTGTATGTACTATTAGTGTGTACAAAGTATAAAGCAGTGTGTACTATTAGTGTGTACAAAGTGTAAAATAATGTGTACTATTAGTGTGTACAAAGTATAAAATAGTGTGTACTATTAGTGTGTAGAAAGTATAAAATAGTGGGCACCATTAGTGTGTGGAAAAAGTATGAAATAGTGTGTGCTAATACTGTGTAGAAAGTATAAAATAATGTGTACTATTAGTGTGTAGAAAGTATAAAATAGTGTGTACTATTAGTGTGTACAATGTATAAAATTGTGTGTACTTTGAGTGTGTACAAAGTATAAAGCAGTGTGTACTATTAGTGTGTACAAAGTATAAAATTGTGTGTACTATTACTGTGTACAAAGTATAAAGCAGTGTGTACTATTAATGTGTACACAGTATAAAGCAGTGCATACTATTAGTGTGTACAAAGTATAAAGCAGTGTGTACTATTAGTGTGTACAAAGTACAAAGTAGTGTGTACTATTAGTGTGTACAAAGTACAAAGTAGTGTGTACTGTGTGTATATGTAGGTATAACCTATTTACTGTTAGTATATGAAATATTGTGTAGTAGTAGTGTGTACAAAATGATATTGCTGGATAATTATCTGATCACTAAGTTGAGATATGTGCCTGACTTCTTACGTGTGTAAGATGTTACTTCACAGCTAATTATCTGATCACTAAGTTGAGATATGTGCTTGACTTCTTACATGTATAAGATGTTACTTAACAGCTAGTTATCTGATCACTAAGTTGAGATATGTGCTTGACTTCTTACGTGTGTAAGATGTTACTTCACAGCTAATTATCTGATCACTAAGTTGAGATATGTGCTTGACTTCTTCATACACATGTAAGATGTTACTTCACAGCTAATTATCTCATCACTAAGTTGCGATATGTGCTTGACTTCTTCTTACACATGTAAGATGTTACTTCACAGCTAATTATCTGATCACTAAGTTGAGATATGTGCCTGACTTCTTCCACTTGATATAAGTTTAAATACTAATCATTATTATTGTATATTATTTTGCTCACTAAGGGAGACAATCCTCTGCTCACAAGTTTAGTAGATCAGTGTTGTTTTGGTACCAAATAAAGTGTTTGTCTGATCACTAAGTTGAGATATGTGCCTGACTTCTTACATGTGTAAGATGTTGCTTCACAGCTAATTATCTGATCACTAAGTTGAGATATGTGCCTGACTTCTTACATGTATAAGATGTTTCTTCACAGCTAATTATCTGATCACTAAGTTGAGATATGTGCCTGACTTCTTACACTTGTAAGATGTTACTTCACAGCTAATTATCTGATCACTAAGTTGAGATATGTGCCTGACTTCTTACATGTGTAAGATGTTACTTCACAGCTAATTATCTGATCACTAAGTTGAGATATGTGCTTGACTTCTTCATACACATGTAAGATGTTACTTCACAGCTAATTATCTCGTCACTAAGTTGCGATATGTGCCTGACTTCTTCTTACACATGTAAGATGTTACTTCACAGCTAATTATCTGATCACTAAGTCGAGATATGTGCCTGACTTCTTCTTCCACTTGATATAAGTTTAAATACTAATCATCATTATTGTATATTAAAAAAAGTGTCAATCACAATTATTGTACATCAAAGAAGTGTCATTACTAATCATTATTATTGTATATTAAATAAGTTTAAAAACTGATCATTTTTATTGTATATTAAGAAAGTTTAAATATTAATAATTATTATTGTCTAATAAAGAAGTGTCAATAATAACCATTATTATTCTATGTTAAATAAGTTTAAATACTAATAAGTATTATTGTATGATAAAGAAGTGTCAATAACAATTATTATTAATGTATATCAAAGATGTGTCATTACTAATCATTATTATTGTTTATTAAGTTTAAATAATAATTATTATTAATGTACATTAAGTTTAAATACTAATGATTATTATAATATATTAAAGAAATAATAATAATTCAATAATAATTATTGAATATCAAAGAAGTGTCATTACTAATCATTATTATTGTATATTAAATAAATTTAAAAACTGATCATTTTTATTGTATATTAAGAAAGTTTAAATATTAATAATTATTATTGTCTAATAAAGAAGTGTCAATAATAACCATTATTATTGTATATTAAATAAGTTTAAATTCTAATAAGTATTATTGTATGATAAAGAAGTGTCAATAACAATTATTATTAGTGTATATCAAAGATGTGTCATTACTAATCATTATTATTGTTTATTAAGTTTAAATAATTATTATTATTAATGTACATTAAGTTTAAATACTAATGATTATTATAATATATTAAAGAAATAATAATAATTCAATAATAATTATTGAATATCAAAAAAGTGTCAATACAAATGATTATTATTGTATAATGAATACGTTTAAATACTGATCATTATTATTGTATAATAAATAAGTTTAAATACTGATCATTATTATTGTATAATAAATAAGTTTAAATACTGATCATTATTATTGTATAATAAATAAGTTTAAATGCTGATCATTATTATTGTATAATAAATAAGTTTAAATACTGATCATCATTAGTGCATGTTAAATAAGTGTCATTATTATTGTATATTTATAAAAGTGGCAATACAGATAATTATTATTGTATGTCAAATAAGTTTACATACTAATAAATATTAGTGCACGTTAAATAAGTGTCACTATTATTGTATATTTCAATACAAATAATAATAGTTGTATAATAAAGAATGTTGCTGGAAGTCTCAGGTGTCCCTAATGTTGTGTCCCACAAAGGTCTTTATTGTTTGTTTATTTCTAAGCTGGAACCAATCAAAGGACGTCATTCATCATGCGGCTCAGACAGCTTCTTATGTGCAAGAAATTCTGCTTTTTGATGGAAAACTGCAGTCATTTTGATTGATGAATTTCAGAGATGGCCAGAAGATCTCCAACTGTGCTGAACTCTTGTCTTTGTGGACGCCAAGAAAAGAAGAAATCAGCATTTTCTCCTCAAAAGGACTTCAGAAAAAAAACGACTTTTCTTTGCAGACACTGAAGACCTGCTGGAAACCTTTTTTCTCTTCCACACTCTAACATTGTTTAATATTAGGAACAATATATATAAATAATACTATGAACAATATACCACTATAAATAATACTAACAATATATATGTATGAATAATACTACAAAGAATATGCTGCTATAAATAAAAGTATGAACAGTATTCTGCCATGAATAATATTATCAACAGTATTCTGCTACAAAAATATATTATAAACAATATTCTACTATAAATAATACTAACAATATAAATAAATAATACTATGAACAACATTCTGCTATAAATAATATTATAAACAAAATTCTACTATAAACAATATTATAAATATTATTCTACTATAAATAATAATATAGACAATATTCAACTATAAATAATATTATAAACAATATTCCAATAAATAATAATACAAACAATAGTCTACTATAAATAATATTCAAAACATTATTATATTATAAATGATACTATGAACAATATTCTGCTATAAATAATATTATAAACAAAATTCTACTATAAACAATATTATAAATAATATTCTACTATAAATAACAATATAGACAATATTCTACTATAAATAATATTGTAAAAAATATTCCAATAAATAATAATACAAACAACAGTCTACTATAAGTAATATTCAAAAACATATTATATTATAAATAATACTATGAACAATATTCTGCTATAAATAATATTATAAACAAAATTCTTCTATAAACAATATTATAAATATTATTCTACTATAAATAATAATATAGACAATATTCAGCTATAAATAATATTATAAACAATATTCCAATAAATAATAATACAAACAATAGTCTACTATAAATAATATTCAAAACAATATTATATTATAAATAATACTATGAACAATATTCTGCTATAAATAATATTATAAACAAAATTCTACTATAAACAATATTATAAATAATATTCTACAATAAATAATAATATAGACAATATTCTACAATAAATAATATTGTAAAAAATATTCCAATAAATAATAATACAAACAATAGTCTACTATAAATAATATTCAAAACAATATTATACTATAAATAATACTATGAACAATATTCTGCTATAAATAATATTATAAACAAAATTCTACTATAAACAATATTATAAATATTATTCTACTATAAATAATAATATAGACAATATTCAACTATAAATAATGTTATAAACAATATTCCAATAAATAATAATACAAACAATAGTCTACTATAAATAATATTCAAAACAATATTATATTATAAATAATACTATGAACAATATTCTGCTATAAATAATATTATAAACAAAATTCTACTATAAACAATATTATAAATAATATTCTACTATAAATAATAATATAGACAATATTCTACTATAAATAATATTGTAAAAAATATTCCAATAAATAATAATACAAACAACAGTCTACTATAAGTAATATTCAAAAAAAATATTATATTATAAATAATACTATGAACAATATTCTGCTATAAATAATATTATAAACAAAATTCTACCAAAAACAATATTATAAATATTATTCTACTATAAATAATAATATAGACAATATTCAACTATAAATAATATTATAAACAATATTCCAATAAATAATAATACAAACAATAGTCTACTATAAATAATATTCAAAACAATATTATATTATAAATAATACTATGAACAATATTTTGCTATAAATAATATTATGAACAAAATTCTACTATAAACAATATTATAAATATTATTCTACTATAAATAATAATATAGACAATAATGTACTATAAATAATATTATAAACAATATTCCAATAAATAATAATACAAACAACAGTCTACTATAAGTAATATTCAAAAAAAAGATTATATTATAAATAATACTATGAACAATATTCTGCTATAAATAATATTATAAACAAAATTCTACTATAAACAATATTATAAATATTATTCTACTATAAATAATAATATAGACAATATTCAACTATAAATAATATTATAAACAATATTCCAATAAATAATAATACAAAAAATAGTCTACTATAAATAATATTCAAAACAATATTATATTATAAATAATACTATGAACAATATTCTACTATAAATAATATTATAAACAATATTCTACTATAAATAATACTATAAACATTCTACTATAAATAATACTATAAACAATATTCTACGACAAATACTATAAACAATATTGTACTATTAAAACAATTATAAAAAATATTCTACTATAAATAATACTATAAACAATATTCTACTATAAATAATATTATAAACAATAATCTACCATAAATAATACTATAAACAATATTCTACTATGAATAATACTACAAACAATATTCTACGACGAATACTATAAACAATATTCTACTATAAATAATATTATAAACAAAGTTGTACTATAAACAATATTCTTCTATAAACACTTTTTTTTTAAGTTCACTATAAACAATACTTTATAAGAAACATTTAACAAAAAAATACTCAAACAATAAACAATGCTTTACAAAAACATTATTTTTTACCAAAAACAGTATTCTACAAAAATAATAATTCACAAAAACATGATTTTACAATGAACAGTATTCTACAAAAACAATACTTTTCAAAAATATGATTTTATTATAAAGAATATTGTACAAAAACTATACTTTACTGAATATTATTTTTCTATAAACAATATTCTACAAAAACAATAGTTTACAAAAATATGATTTTACGATAAATAGTATTCTACAAGACAATACTTTACAAAATATTATTTTACTATTAACAATATTCTGCAAAAGCAATACTTTACAAAAATATTATTTTACTATAAACAGTATAAACTTTACAAAAACAGTATTGTCCAAAAACAATACTTTACCAAAACAGTATTGTACTAAAACAATACTTTACCAAAAAAGTATTGTCCAAAAACAATACTTTACCAAAACAGTATTGTACAACAAATAACACTTTACAAAAACAGTAGTGTACAAAAACATTCTTTACAAAAAACAGTACTGCACAAAAACAATACTTTACTAAAACAGTATTGTATGAAACATTACTTTACAAAAACATAATTTACTTTAAATAATATTCGATAAAAACAATTCCTTACAAAAACATTATTCTACTATAAACAATATTCTAAAAAAAAAACAATACTTTATGAAAACATTATTTTACTATTAACAATATTCTACGAAAACAATACTTTACAAAAATATTATTTAAATACTATTAAATATTATTGTATTATAAATTGTAGCGGAGATAGGCTCCAGCGCCCCCCGCGACCTCGAAGGGAATAAGCGGTAGCAAATGGATGGATGGATAAATATATTATATAATATTACAAACCCCGTTTCCATATGAGTTGGGAAATTGTGTTAGATGTAAATATAAACGGAATACAATGATTTGCAAATTATTTTCAACCCATATTCAATTGAATGCACTACAAAGACAACATATTTGATGTTCAAACTCATAAACTTTTTTTTTTTTGCAAATAATAATTAACATAGAATTTCATGGCTGCAACACGTGCCAAAGTAGTTGGGAAAGGGCATGTTCACCACTGTGTTACATCACCTTTTCTTTTAACAACACTCAATAAACGATTGGGAACTGAGGAAACTCTAACTGTTGAAGCTTTGAAAGTGGAATTCTTTCCCATTCTTGTTTTATGTAGAGCTTCAGTCGTTCAACAGTCCGGGGGTCTCCGCTGTCGTATTTTACGCTTCATAATGCGCCACACATTTTCGATGGGAGACAGGTCTGGACTGCAGGTGGGCCAAGAAAGTACCCGCACTCTTTTTTTACGAAGCCACGCTGTTGTAACACGTGCTGAATGTGGCTTGGCATTGTCTTGCTGAAATAAGCAGGGGCGTCCATGAAAAAGACGGCGCTTAGATGGCAGCATATGTTGTTCCAAAACCTGTACAGGTAAAAGCCAGTAAATTAGAATATTTTGAAAAACTTGATTTATTTCACTAATTGCATTCAAAAGGTGTAACTTGTACATTATATTTATTCATTGCACACAGACTGATGCATTCAAATTTTTATTTCATTTAATTTTGATGATTTGAAGTGGCAACAAATGAAAATCCAAAATTCCGTGTGTCACAAAATTAGAATATTGTGTAAGGGTTAAATTTTGAAGACACCTGGTGCCACAAACTAATCAGCTGATTAACTCAAAACACCTGCAAAGGCCTTTAAATGGTCTCTCAGTCCAGTTCTGAAGCCTACACAAACATGGGGAAGACTTCAGATTTGACAGCTGTCCAAAAGGCAACCATCGACACATTGCACAAGGAGGGAAAGACACAAAAGGTTATTGCTGAAGAGGCTGGCTGTTCTCAGAGCTCTGTGTCCAAACACATTAATGGAGAGGCAAAGAGAAGGAAAAACTGTGGTCAGAAAAAGTGTACAAGCGATAGGGATCACCGCGCCCTGGTCAAGATTGTGGGGAAAAAAACCATTCAAAAATGTGGGGGAGATTCAGAAGGAGTGGACAGCTGCTGGAGTCAGTGCTTCAAGATCCACCACCAAGAGACGCTTGAAAGACATGGGTTTCAACTGCCGCATACCTCGTGTCAAGCCACTGTTGACCAAGAAACAGCGCGCAAAGCGTCTCACCTGGGCTAAGGAAAAAAAGAGCTGGACTGCTGCTGAGTGGTCCAAAGTCATGTTTTCTGACGAAAGCAAATTTTGCATTTCCTTTGGAAATCGAGGTCCCAGAGTCTGGAGGAAGACAGGAGAGGCACAGGATCCACGTTGCCTGAAGTCTAGTGTAAAGTTTCCACCATCAGTGATGGTTTGGGGTGCCATGTCATCTGCTGGTGTCGGTCCACTCTGTTTCCTGAGATCCAGGGTCAACGCAGCCGTCTACCAGTAAGTTTTAGAGCACTTCATGCTTCCTGCTGCTGACCTGCTCTATGGAGATGGAGATTTCAATTTCCAACAGGACTTGGCGCCTGCACACAGCGCAAAATCTACCCGTGCCTGGTTTACGGACCATGGTATTTCTGTTCTAAATTGGCCCGCCAACTCCCCTGACCTTAGCCCCATAGAAAATCTGTGGGGTATTGTGAAAAGCAAGATGCAGAATGCCAGACCCAAAAACGCAGAAGAGTTGAAGGCCACTATCAGAGCAACCTGGGCTCTCATAACACCTGAGCAGTGCCAGAAACTCATCGACTCCATGCCACGCCGCATTAACGCAGTAATTGAGGCAAAAGGAGCTCCAACCAAGTATTGAGTATTGTACATGCTCATATTTTTCATTTTCATACTTTTCAGTTGGCCAACATTTCTAAAAATCCCTTTTTTGTATTAGCCTTAAGTAATATTCTAATTTTGTGACACACGGAATTTTGGATTTTCATTTGTTGCCACTTCAAATCATCAAAATTAAATGAAATAAACATTTGAATGCATCAGTCTGTGTGCAATGAATAAATATAATGTACAAGTTACACCCTTTGAATGCAATTACTGAAATAAATCAAGTTTTTCAAAATATTCTAATTTACTGGCTTTTACCTGTATGTACCTTTCAGCATTAATGGTGCCTTCACAGATGTGTAAGTTACCCATGTCTTGGGCACTAATGCACCCCCATACCATCACAGATGCTGGCTTTTGAACTTTGCGTCGATAACAGTCTGGATGGTTCGCTTCCCCTTTGGTCCGGATGACACAATGTCGAATATTTCCAAAAACAATTTGAAATGTGGACTCGTCAGACCACAGAACACTTTTCCACTTTGTATCAGTCCATCTTAGATGAGATCAGGCTCCGCGAAGCCGACGGCGTTTCTGGGTGTTGTTGATAAATGGCTTTCGCTTTGCATAGTAGAGCTTTAACTTGCACTTACAGATGTAGCGACCAACTGTATTTAGTGACAGTGGTTATCTGAAGTGTTCCTGAGCCCATGTGGTGATATCCTTTAGAGATTGATGTCGGTTTTTTTGATACAGTGCCGTCTGAGGGATCGAAGGTCACAGTCATTCAACGTTGGTTTCCGGCCATGCCGCTTACGTGGAGTGATTTCTCCAGATTCTCTGAACCTTTTGATGATATTATGGACCGTAGATGTTGAAATCCCTAAATTTCTTGCAATTGCACTTTGACAAACGTTGTTCTTAAACTGTTTGACTATTTGCTCACGCAGTTGTAGACAAAGGGGTGTACCTCGCCCCATCCTTTCTTGTGAAAGACTGAGCATTTTTTGGGAAGCTGTTTTTTTTATCCAATCATGGCACCCACCTGTTCCCAATTAGCCTGCACACCTGTGGGATGTTCCAAATAAGTGTTTGATGGGCATTCCTCAACTTTATCAGTATTTATTGCCACCTTTCCCAACTTCTTTGTCACGTGTTGCTGGCATCAAATTCTAAAGTTAATGATTATTTGCAACAACAAAAAAATGTTTATGAGTTTGAACATCAAATATGTTGTCTTTGTAGCATATTCAACTGAATATGGGTTGAAAATGATTTGCAAATCATTGTATTCCGTTTATATTTACATCTAACACAATTTCCCAACTCATTTTTATTTTCTTTTATTTTATTTTATTTTTAATTTTTTTTAATTTTTTTTAGACCAGTTGATCTGCCGTTTCTTTTCTTTTCTCCTCTGCTCCCCCCTATCCCTTGTGGAAGGGGAGACACACAGATCCGGTGGCCATGGATGGGGTGCTGGCTGTCCGGGGTCGGGACCCGGGGTGGACCGCTCGCCTGTATATCGGTTGGGAACATCTCTGCGCTGCTGACCCGTCTCCGCTCGGGATGGTTTCCTGCTGACCCCACTGTGGACTGGACTCTTACTGTTATGCTGGATCCACTATGGACTGGACTCTCACAATATTATGTTAGACCCACTCGACATCCATTGCATTCGGTCTCCCACATATGCGGTCCTCTCCAAGGTTTCTCATAGTCATTCACATCGACGTCCCACTGGGGTGAGTTTTTCCTTGCCCTTATGTGGGCTTTGTACCGAGGATGTCGTTGTGGCTTGTGCAGCCCTTTGAGACACTTGTGATTTAGGGCTATATAAATAAACATTGGTTGATTGATTGATATGGAAACGGGGTTTGTATTATAAAAATTATAAAATTATATGAAAAATATTATTTTACTATAAACAGTATTCCACAAAAATAATACTTTAAAAAAATATTATTTTACTATAAACAGTATTAAACAAAAACAATACTTTACAAAAACCTTATTGTGCAAAAACAATACTTTGCAAAAACAGTACTGTACAAAAACATTACTTTACAAGAGCATTATTTTATTATAAACAGTGTTGCACAAAAAAAATACTTTACAAAAACAGTATTATACAAACTCAATATTCTACAATGACATTATGAAATAAAATGTCCATCTTTATATGATAATAAATGACTTCATCTATTTCATGTTGCCATGACAACTATGCCTGAAATGACACAACCATAAATAAAGTGTACCTATATTTTTGCGTACAAAATGCAACATTCTTTTATTGTGAAAACGCCACCAAGTTATTAGCCTGTCTCGTTAGCAGCTTGATTGAGGTCACCTGTCCGCTCTAATTGGGTGCCGTTATTAATATCGCCGCCGTTATTAGTACCGCCAGCGTGTCTCCCCTTTGCACCCGTAAATGTGGCCCTCGGGGAGCGCCAATAAATCTCCCTAAAGTGGGGATGTTTTCTCCCTGCAAGTGTCCTGGGGGCCACCACGATGATTGTGCTCCATGCGCCGCTTAGCGCCAGCTGCCGCCGCCACAGACAAGGCCTTGTCAATTATCCCCGCCAGGCCCCGGGGCGCCGCACCAAGCAGCCCGCGGGGCCTGCAATTAGGAGCCGTTTGGGGCCGGGGACCTCCACGGAGGAGGCCAAGCAAACACAGCAATGATTCCTTCTGGAAGGAAAGCACGTCAAAACAGACAAGTGTTTTGTCAAGTGACGAGTAGAAAAGTAGACATCAGACCGGAACCAGTCCAGACTTGTTTCTACCTCCGTCTTGTCCTCGGCCAACAATCCCAAATACTGGACCGCATTTGTCCATCCAAACATCTTCAATGGCTACCGGAAGTCTGTTGGCTCGACTCCATGTGGCTACCAAAAAGACAAAAAAAAACATTTAACACACATGTCTTACTGGCCCCCATTTAAAACACACAATTATCATACTGGTCCCTATTTAAAACACAAACATGTCTTACTGGTCCCCACTTAAAACACACAATTATCATACTGGTCCCCATTTAAAACACACAATTATCATACTGGTCCCCATTTAAAACACACACATGTCTTACTGGTCCCCATTTAAAACACACATGTCTTACTGGTCCCCATTTAAAACACACAACTATCATACGGGTCCCAATTTAAAACACACACATGTCTTACTGGTCCCCATTTAAAACACACATAAACAAGTCGTACTGGCCACCATGCAAAACACACATATATCATACTGGTCCCCATTTAAAACACACATATATCATACTGGTCCCCATTCAAAACACATATATATCATACTGGTCCCCATTTAAAACACATACATCATACTGGTCCCATTTAAAACACAATTATCATACAGGTACCCATGTAAAACACACACCTGTCTTACTGGTCCCCATTTAAAACACACATATATCATACTGGTCCCATTTAAAACACACAATTATCATACAGGTCCCCATGTAAAACACACACCTGTCTTACTGGTCCCCATTTAAAACACACAATTATCATACTGGTCCCCATTTAAAACGGACACATGTCTTACTGGTCCCCATTTAAAACACAAACATGTCTTACTGGTCCCCATTTAAAACACATGTCTTACTGGTCCCAATTTAAAACATATAATTATCATACTGGTCCCCATTTAAAACACACACATGTCTTACTGGTCCCCATTTAAAACACACATGTCTTACTGGTCCCCATTTAAAACACACACATGTCTTACTGGTCCCTATTTAAAACACACACAAACAAGTCGTACTGGCCACCATGCAAAACACACATATATCATACTGGTCCCCATTTAAAACACACATATATCATACTGGTCCCCATTCAAAACACATATATATCATACTGGTCCCCATTTAAAACACATACATCATACTGGTCCCATTTAAAACACAATTATCATACAGGTACCCATGTAAAACACACATAGATCGTACTGGTCCCCATTTAAAATACACACAAACAAGTCATATTGGTCCCCATGCAAAACACATATATCATACTGGTCCCATTTAAAACACACAATTATCATACAGGTCCCCATGTAAAACACACACCTGTCTTACTGGTCCCCATTTAAAACATACATACATCATACTGGTCCCATTTAAAACACACAATTATCATACAGGTCCCCATGTAAAACACACACCTGTCTTACTAGTCCCCATTTAAAACACACAATTATCATACTGGTCCCCATTTAAAACACACACATGTCTTACTAGTCCCCATTTAAAACACACATGTCTTACTGGTCCCCATTTAAAACACACAACTATCATACGGGTCCCAATTTAAAACACACACATGTCTTACTGGTCCCCATTTAAAACACACATGTCTTACTGGTCCCCATTTAAAACACACACATGTCTTACTGGTCCCCATTTAAAACACATGTCTTACTGGTCCCAATTTAAAACACACAATTATCATACTGGTCCCCATTTAAAACACACACATGTCTTACTGGTCCCCATTTAAAACACACATGTCTTACTGGTCCCCATTTAAAACACACATGTCTTACTGGTCCCCATTTAAAACACACATAAACAAGTCGTACTGGCCACCATGCAAAACACACATATATCATACTGGTCCCCATTTAAAACACACATATATCATACTGGTCCCCATTCAAAACACATATATATCATACTGGTCCCCATTTAAAACACATACATCATACTGGTCCCATTTAAAACACAATTATCATACAGGTACCCATGTAAAACACACATAGATCGTACTGGTCCCCATTTAAAATACACACAAACAAGTCATACTGGTCCCCATGTAAAACACATATATCATACTGGTTCCATTTAAAACACACATACATCATAATGGTCCCATTTAAAACACACAATTATCATACAGGTCCCCATGTAAAACACACACCTGTCTTACTGGTCCCCATTTAAAACACACATATATGATACTGGTTCCATTTAAAACACACAATTATCATACAGGTCCCCATGTAAAACACACACCTGTCTTACTGGTCCCCATTTAAAACACACAATTATCATACTGGTCCCCATTTAAAACACACAAATGTCTTACTGGTCCCCATTTAAAACACACAATTATCATACTGGTCCCCATTTAAAACACACATACATCATACTGGTCCCATTTAAAACACACAATTATCATACTGGTCCCCATTTAAAACACACATACATCATACTGGTCCCATTTAAAACACACAATTATCATACAGGTCCCCATGTAAAACACACACCTGTCTTACTGGTCCCCATTTAAAACACACATACATCATACTGGTCCCATTTAAAACACACAATTATCATACAGGTCCCCATGTATAACACACACCTGTCTTACTGGTCCCCATTTAAAACACACAATTATCATACTGGTCCCCATTTAAAACACACACATGTCTTACTGGTCCCCATTTAAAACACATAATTATCATACTGGTCCCCATTTAAAACACACACATGTCTTACTGGTCCCCATTTAAAACACACACATGTCTTACTGGTCCCCATTTAAAACACATGTCTTACTGGTCCCAATTTAAAACACATAATTATCATACTGGTCCCCATTTAAAACACACACATGTCTTACTGGTCCCCATTTAAAACACACATGTCTTACTGGTCCCCATTTAAAACACACACAAACAAGTCGTACTGGCCACCATGCAAAACACACATATATCATACTGGTCCCCATTTAAAACACACATATATCATACTGGTCCCTATTCAAAACACATATATATCATACTGGTCCCCATTTAAAACACATGCATCATACTGGTCCCATTTAAAACACAATTATCATACAGGTACCCATGTAAAACACACATAGATCATACTGGTCCCCATTTAAAATACACACAAACAAGTCATATTGGTCCCCATGTACAACACATATATCATACTGGTTCCATTTAAAACACACATACATCATACTGGTCCCATTTAAAACACACAATTATCATACAGGTCCCCATGTAAAACACACACCTGTCTTACTGGTCCCCATTTAAAACACACAATTATCATACTGGTCCCCATTTAAAACACACACATGTCTTACTGGTCCCCATTTAAAACACACAATTATCATACTGGTCCCCATTTAAAACACACACATGTCTTACTGGTCCCCATTTAAAACACATGTCTTACTGGTCCCAATTTAAAACACATAATTATCATACTGGTCCCCATTTAAAACACACACATGTCTTACTGGTCCCCATTTAAAACACACATGTCTTACTGGTCCCCATTTAAAACACACACAAACAAGTCGTACTGGCCACCATGCAAAACACACATATATCATACTGGTCCCCATTTAAAACACACATATATCATACTCGTCCCCATTCAAAACACATATATATCATACTGGTCCCCATTCAAAACACATATATATCATACAAGTCCCCATTCAAAACACATATATATCATACTGGTCCCCATTCAAAACATATATATATATCATACTGGTCCCCATTTAAAACACATACATCATACTGGTCCCATTTAAAACACAATTATCATACAGGTACCCATGTAAAACACACATAGATCGTACTGGTCCCCATTTAAAATACACACAAACAAGTCATATTGGTCCCCATGTAAAACACATATATCATACTGGTTCCATTTAAAACACACATACATCATACTGGTCCCATTTAAAACACACAATTATCATACAGGTCCCCATGTAAAACACACACCTGTCTTACTGGTCCCCATTTAAAACACACATACATCATACTGGTCCCCATTTAAAACATACATATATCATACTGGTCCCCATTTAAAACACACATATATCATACTGGTCCCCATTTAAAACACACATATATCATACTGGTCCCCATTCAAAACACATATATATCACACTGGTCCCCATTTAAAACACACATATATCCTACTGGTCCCATTTAAAACACACAATTATCATACAGGTCCCCCCATATAAAACACACATAGATTGTACTGGTCCCCATTTAAAATACACACAAACAAGTCATACTGGTCCCCATTTAAAACCCACATATATCATACTGGTCCCCATTTAAAACATACATATATCATACTGGTCCCCATTTAAAACACACATATATCATACTGGCCCCCATGTAAAACACACATATATCATACTGGGCCCCATTCAAAACACATACATCATACTGGTCCCCATGTAAAACACACATAGATCGTACTGGTCCCCATTTAAAAACACACACAAAAGAGTCGTACTGGCCCCCATGTAAAACACACAGACGTTTTACTGGTCCCCATTTAAAACACACATAGATCGTACTGGTCCCCATTTGAAACACACACAAACAAGTCATACTGGCCCCCATTTAAAAACACACACAAACAAGTCGTACTGGCCCCTATGTAAAACACACACATGTCTTACTGGTCCCCATTTAAAACACACATAGATCGTACTGGTCCCCATTTAAAACACACACAAACAAGTCGTACTGGCCCCCATGTAAAACACACATATATCATAGCGGTCCCCATTTAAAACACACATACATCATACTGGTCCCCATTTAAAACACACATATATCATACAGGTCCCCATGTAAAACACACATATATCATACTGGTCCCCATTTAAAACATACATATATCATACTGGTCCCCATGTAAACCACATATATATCATACTGGGCCCCATTCAAAACACATATATCATACTGGTCCCCATGTAAAACACACATAGATTGTACTGGTCCCCATTTAAAACATACATATATCATACTGGTCCCCATTTAAAACACACATATATCATACTGGGCCCCATTCAAAACACATATATCATACTGGTCCCCATGTAAAACACACATAGATCGTACTGGTCCCCATTTAAAAACACACACAAAAGAGTCGAACTGGCCCCCATGTAAAACACACACACGTCTTACTGGTCCCCATTTAAAACACACATAGATCGTACTGGTCTCCATTTAAAACACACACAAACAAGTCATACTGGCCCCTATGTAAAACATACACACGTCTTACTGGTCCCCATTTAAAACACACACAAACAAGTCGTACTGGCCACCATGCAAAACACACATATATCATACTGGTCCCCATTTAAAACACACATATATCATACTGGTCCCCATTCAAAACACATATATATCATACTGGTCCCCATTCAAAACACATATATATCATACAGGTCCCCATTCAAAACACATATATATCATACTGGTCCCCATTCAAAACATATATATATATATATCATACTGGTCCCCATTTAAAACACATACATCATACTGGTCCCATTTAAAACACAATTATCATACAGGTCCCCATGTAAAACACACATAGATCGTACTGGTCCCCATTTAAAATACACACAAACAAGTCATACTGGTCCCCATGTAAAACACATATATCATACTGGTTCCATTTAAAACACACATACATCATACTGGTCCCATTTAAAACACACAATTATCATACAGGTCCCCATGTAAAACACACACCTGTCTTACTGGTCCCCATTTAAAACACACATATATCATACTGGTCCCCATTTAAAACATACATATATCATACTGGTCCCCATTTAAAACATACATATATCATACTGGTCCCCATTTAAAACACACATATATCATACTGGTCCCCATTCAAAACACATATATATCACACTGGTCCCCATTTAAAACACACATATATCCTACTGGTCCCATTTAAAACACACAATTATCATACAGGTCCCCCCATATAAAACACACATAGATCGTACTGGTCCCCATTTAAAATACACACAAACAAGTCATACTGGTCCCCATTTAAAACCCACATACATCATACTGGTCCCCATTTAAAACATACATATATCATACTGGTTCCCATTTAAAACACACATATATCATACTGGCCCCCATGTAAAACACACATATATCATACTGGGCCCCATTCAAAACACATACATCATACTGGTCCCCATGTAAAACACACATAGATCGTACTGGTCCCCATTTAAAAACACACACAAAAGAGTCGTACTGGCCCCCATGTAAAACACACAGACGTTTTACTGGTCCCCATTTAAAACACACATAGATTGTACTGGTCCCCATTTGAAACACACACAAACAAGTCATACTGGCCCCCATTTAAAAACACACACAAACAAGTCGTACTGGCCCCTATGTAAAACACACACATGTCTTACTGGTCCCCATTTAAAACACACATAGATCGTACTGGTCCCCATTTAAAACACACACAAACAAGTCGTACTGGCCCCCATGTAAAACACACATATATCATAGCGGTCCCCATTTAAAACACACATACATCATACTGGTCCCCATTTAAAACACACATATATCATACAGGTCCCCATGTAAAACACACATATATCATACTGGTCCCCATTTAAAACATACATATATCATACTGGTCCCCATGTAAACCACATATATATCATACTGGGCCCCATTCAAAACACATATATCATACTGGTCCCCATGTAAAACACACATAGATTGTACTGGTCCCCATTTAAAACATACATATATCATACTGGTCCCCATTTAAAACACACATATATCATACTGGCCCCCATGTAAAAAACACATATATAATACTGGGCCCCATTCAAAACACATATATCATACTGGTCCCCATGTAAAACACACATAGATCGTACTGGTCCCCATTTAAAAACACACACAAAAGAGTCGAACTGGCCCCCATGTAAAACACACACACGTCTTACTGGTCCCCATTTAAAACACACATAGATCGTACTGGTCTCCATTTAAAACACACACAAACAAGTCATACTGGCCCCTATGTAAAACATACACACGTCTTACTGGTCCCCATTTAAAACACACACAAACAAGACGTACTGGCCCCCATGTAAAACACACATTTATATCATACCGGTCCCCATTTAAAACACACATATATCATGCTGGTCCCCATTCAAAACACACACATGTCTTACTGGTCCCTTTTAAAACACACAATTATCATACAGGTCCCCATGTAAAACACACACCTGTCTAACTGGTCCCCATTTAAAAACACACACAAACAGGTGGTACTGGCCCCCATGTAAAACACACCCACATCTTACTGGTCCCCATTTAAAACACACAGTTACCATACCGGTCCCCATTTAAAACACACACAAAGAAGTGTAAAAGACACACACACATTATATTTGTGAGGAACTCGCATGGCTGCTGTTTTTGTGAGCCCAAGATGCAGGAACCAGGAGACCATGAGCAGGTAAGACAGGGAAGGGAAATGAAGCAGTCGAGCAAGTAAGTGTTCCAAACATAAAGGCATCTTCCAGCACTGATGAGTGCTGGAGTGGAGTGGAGTGGAGACAAGACATAAATAGTCACTGATGAATAAATAGGACACCTGTTGATTGGCAGCAGGTGTGGACTCGCTGCCAATCAAGGGCAGGTGAGGAAAACACAGTGCGCAGCGTGACAAGCAGGAAGTGGAAAGCAAAATAAGAGAAGTAAATACAAAAACAAGGAAACAAACAGAAAGTATTTGGCCACCCATCCAAATGATGAGAATCAGGTGTCTTAATCACTAATCACAGGTGTGTAAAATCAAGCACTTGGGCATGGAGACTGTTTCTACAAACATTTGTGAAAGAATGGGCCGCTCTCAGTGATTTCCAGCATGGAACTGTCACAGGATGCCACCTGTGCAACAAATCCAGTCCTGAAATGTCCTCCCTCCTAAATATTCCAAAGTCAACTGTCGGCTTTATTATAAGAAAAGGTTTTGTTTGGGAACAACAGCAACTCAGTAACCAATTAATTATGCATATCAATTACAAATATTAGGATATTCTCCATTACACTAGTTAATTATGACAAATATTAGGATATACTCCATTACACTAATTATTTATGACTAATCTTAGAATATTCTCCATTACACTAATTAATTATGCACGTCAATGACAAATATTAGAATATTCTCCACTATACTACTTAATTATGACAAATATTAGGATATTCCCCATTACACTAATTAATTATGACAAATATGAGGATATTCTCATTACCCTGATTAATTATGACAAATATTAGGATATTCTCCATGTCACTAATTAGTTATGGCAAATATTAGGATATACTCCATTACACTAATTAATTATGACAAATATTAGGATATTCTCCATTACAATAATTATTTATGACTCATATTAGAATATTCTCCATTACACTAATTAATTCTGCACGTCAATGACAAATATTAGGATATTCTCCACTATACTACTTAATTATGACAAATATTAGGATATACTCCATTACACTAATTAATTATGACTAATCTTAGAATATTCTCCATTACACCAATTAATTATGCACGTTAATGACAAATATTAGGATATTCTCCACTATACTACTTAATTATGACAAATATTAGGATATTCTCCATTACACTAATTAATTATGACAAATATGAGGATATTCTCATTACACTGATTAAATATGACAAATATTAGGATATTCTCCATGTCACTAATTAGTTATGACAAATATTAGGATATTCTCCATTTCACTAATTATTTATGACAAATATTAGGATATTCTCCATTACACTAATTAATTATGACAAATATTAGGATATTCTCCACTACACTAATTAATTATGACAAATATTAGGATATTCTCCACCACACTAATTAATTTTGACAAATATTAAGATATTCTCCATTACACTAATTAATTATGCACATCAATGACAAATATTCGGATATTTTCCATTACACTAATTACTTATGACAAATATTAAGATATACTCCGAAACACTAATTATTTATGACAAATATTAGGATATTTTCCATTTCACCAATTATTTATGACAAATATTAGGATATTCTCCATTCGACTAATTAATTATGACTAATATTAGGATATTTACCATTACACTAATTAATTATGACAAATGTTAGGATATTCTCCATTACACTAATTAATTATGACAAATATTATGATATTCTCCATTACACTAATTAATTATGACAAATATTAGGATATTCTCCATTTCACTAATTATTTATGACAAATATTAGGATATTCTCCATTTCACTAATTATTTATGACAAATATTTGGATATTCTCCATTAGACTAATTAATTATGACTAATATTAGGATATTCACCATTACACTAATTAATTATGACAAATGTTAGGATATTCTTCATAACACTAATTAATTATGACAAATATTAGGATATTCTCCATTACACTGATTAATTATGACAAATATTAGGATATTCTCCATTACACTAATTAATTATGACAAATATTAGGATATTCTCCACTACACTAATTAATTATGACAAATATTAAGATATTCTCTATTACACTAATTAATTATGACAAATATTAGGATATTCTCCATTACACTAATTAATTATGCACGTCAATGACAAATATTAGGGTATTCTCCATTTCACTAATTATTTATGACAAATATTATGATATTCTCCATTACACTAATTAATTATGACTAATATTAGGATATTCTCCATTACACTAATTAATTATGACAAATATTAGGATATTCTCCATTACACTAATTAATTATGACAAATATTAGGATATTCTCCATTACACTAATTAATTATGACAAATATTAGGATATTCTCCATTACACTAATTAATCATGACATATATTAGGATATTCTCCATTACACTAATTAAACATGACAAATATTAGGAGATTCTCCTTTTCACTAATTATTTATAACTAATATTAGGATATTCTCCATTACACTAATTAATTATGCATGTCAATGACTAATATCAGGATATTCTCCATTACACTAACTAATTATGACAAATTTTAAGATATTCTCCATTACACTAATTAATTATGACAAATATGAGGATATTCTCATTACACTGATTAAATATGACAAATATTAGGATATTCTCCATGTCACTAATTAGTTATGACAAATATTAGGATATTCTCCATTTCACTAATTATTTATGACAAATATTAGGATATTCTCCATTACACTAATTAATTATGACAAATATTAGGATATTCTCCACTACACTAATTAATTATGACAAATATTAAGATGTTCTCCATTTCACTAATTATTTATGACAAATAAATATTAGGGTATTCTCCATTTCACTAATTAGTTATGACAGATATTAGGATATTCTCCATTACACTAATTAATTATGACAAATATTCGGATATTCTCCATTACACTAATTAATTATGACAAATATTAAGATATTCTCCACTATACTAATTAATTATGACAAATATTAGGATATTCTCCATTACACTAATTAATTATGCACGTCAATGACAAATATTAGGATAGTCTCCATTACACTAATTCATTATGACAGATATTAGGATATTCTCCATTACACTAATTAATCATGACATATATTAGGATATTCTCCATTACACTATTTAATTATGACAAATATTAGGAGATTCTCCTTTTCACTAATCATTTATGACTAATATTCGGATATTCTCCATTACACTAATTAATTATGCACGTCAATGACTAATATCAGGATATTCTCCATTACACTAATTAATTATGACAAATATTAAGATATTCTCCATTACACTAATTAATTATGACAAATATTAGGATATTCTCCATTACACTAATTAATTATGACAAATATTAGGATATTCTCCATTACACTAATTAATTATGACAAATGTGAGGATATTCTCCAATAGACTAATTACAACCTCATTCACTAACATGTCAGTTTGAGGCTAATTAGCTGCTCTACTACCAGTTGAGTTGCTTTAGTTGAGCAAAAGTGACAATAAGAAGAATGCATATATTTGTAAACAGAAGTTAGGGATATTTTTATATTTTTATATCATCACCTCGCTTGTGAAGGATTTCAGAGTCCAAAAGAGCAAAGTGTGTCCAGCGCTGTCACAATCTGACATCCAGCAGACGGATCGCTCACCAAGACTCTTTTGTAGCGCTGGCAGCTGCTGCTGGCATTCCCGGGCCTCGGACGCTGACCTTTGGCCCTTGCGAAGGGGGGGTCGCTCTCCGGACACGGCGGTCCGGCCGTCTTCCGCTACGCCGCGATAGCTCAGGTCAGCGGGGCCAAGTTTTTCAGCAGGGGGAAAACCTCGGCTCCGTCGAGAGGAACAAAACCTCAAAAGCTGACCAGGCCGGTGGGATCATTAGTTGGAGCGTTTGTTGAACTAATTAGCAAGCTGGGCGTTAGAGGCAACATGGCCGCCGTCAAGTTGGAGCGTTTGTTGAACTAATTAGCAAGCTGTTCATGGCTAGGGCAACTGATGTTGTGTATAGATTAGCAACTCTGAGGCTGAAACTGTATGCTAGTCCAGGACAAAGTTTATGAACCTACCTAGAACATGGCAGTGGCTCCTCGCCCAGCTTGTGGGGCAAGGATTCATACTTGTTTGTGAGGTCCAACCACAGCACCACCAGATCTCCCTTGTTCTCCCCGGCTTCCCTAATCAGCTGGGTGACCACCCCTGTGTGCTCCAGACACCCTGGTATTCCACCTTTCTGGACCAACGTGTCTATCTAGGCCAGGGGTCGGCAACCCGCGGCTCCGGAGCCGCATGCGGCTCTTTGATCACTCTGATGCGGCTCAGCAGCTTACTTGCTGAACTCCCCAATTTTCCCGTGAGACTTCCGGATTTCAGTGCCTCTCGCAGAAAACTCCCGGGTTAAATGTTCACCGATTTTCACCCTTACAGCTACAATAAGGGTGTGCCATGATTGTACATCATTTGGCGCCCCCTACAATCTGTATTAACGCCCACCTCTGTGCGTCGGTTGAGGTGGGCGGGGTTTGGTAGCGGGGGTGTATAACGTATCCCGGAAGAGTTAGGGCTGCATGAGATTCTGGGTATTTGTCCTGTTGTGTTTATGTTGTGTTAAGGTGCAGATGTTCTCCCAAAATGTGTTTGTTATTCTTGTTTGGTGTGGGTTCACAGCAGGGCCGGCCCGTGGCATAGGCCGTATAGGCAAATGCTAAGGGCGCCGTCCATCAGGGGGCGCCACGCCAGTGCCACAAATGTTGGAGAAGAAAAAAAAAAAAGAAAAAAAAGTTGGTACTATTATTTCTAAATACAAAAAATAATCCCACGTTAATTAAAATGCAAAGTAAAGCCTATTTAATAGAAATATTATTTGTTACAACACCCCCCCCCCCCAGCACGGTGCGCCCCCTCCCTTCCCGTATCATGACTCTTTTTGGACGTCACCACATCAAAAAATCAACACAAGATGTCAAAACGGCCAAAACTGTCAGGTGCCCAGGGAAGAAAAAAGAGAAAAGAAGAGGAGGAGAAACGAGAAAAGACAGAGGTAGCAGGTAGGTAACGTTAGCCTACATGAAATTATTTGTCTGTTACAGAATGTGATAGTAACCTGGCTTTTTAGCATTAAGCTAATGTTACATGAATCCGCAATTGCTAATCAATAAATAGCTAGTTCTGTTTTAACGTCGGGTTAATATTGTGGAGGGGGCTAAATTGTTATGGAAAATAATAATGTAACGTTAGGTAATTACAGTACTCCCACCTTACATTCCTCAGGGACATTTGTATTAGATCTTTTAAGCAGGTGTTTTTTGTTTACATTGTTATTGCCTTCTGGTTAGCTAATGTTTGCCCTGCAGGTAATAGTCACTTTTCCACCCCTTTATATATTAGGTATAGTTGTAAGTAAAAAAAAAAGGTCAAAGACAAAGCTATTCGGTTTCTTGTGAGTATATACACTTCACTGCTGATGTGGGGGGGCGCCACCTAAAATCTTGCCTAGGGCGCCAGATTGGTTAGGGCCGGGCCTGGTTCACAGTGTGGCGCATTATTAGTAAGAGTGTTAAAGTTGTTTTTATACCGCCGCCGTCAGTGTAACCTGTGTGGTTGTTGAACAAGTATGCCTTGCTGTCACCTACGTGAGCAAGCGGAAACTTCACACAACGTGTGGCTGATCAGGCACGCTGGGTAGTAGTGGGTGCTATATGCTGTACCATCACGGCACGGAAGACGCTGACAAGCGCCTTTCATTTAAAACCCGCGTGCCGCCCCAGCTTTCAAATTCCATATAAAGGTCTGGACAGCGTGTTTGAGACCCCTGGTGTACAAAGCAAAAAGAAAGTTGTATGCAGGGTTATTTCATTTAAAATTTCAAAAAATGTTTGCGGCTCCCATTAATTTTTTCATAATTTGTGAAACTGGTCAAAATGGCTCTTTGACCGGTAAAGGTTGCCGACCCCTGATCTAGGCGTTCCTTAGGAGGCAGTCTGTCAGGTTCCTTGCGACAATGCAAAAGAGCAATTTACCTTCAACCCATGGATCTTAACTTATTGATGGTCTTTACCTCTTCCTCCTGTGGAATCCACACACCTTCTATCATCACCACTGGTTAGCAACCTTACCCTTCCTCCATATCACCTTTAGTATCTTCCTGAGCCCGTGGGGTAACTTCTGCCAGTTCTAGTAAACGTTGTAAAGCCCTGGGGCTGAGCAACTTCTTGCCTTTTTTACTACCTCCTCGATCTCCCTCCAGCTAGGCTCTTTCTCATCGAACTCCAGAGTTGGTGCAGGTGAATCAATCAGAGACTGACAGAAGCCCAGATCTTGCTCCCTGTTAAGTGGCGGTTGATTTCTTCTCTGGAGCAGGTTAGTTGGCCGAGCAGTTGTTTGGTGAAGCTTGAGGGGTTTGCTATAAATTCCGCCCTCTTTCTGGCCCTTTCTTTTCCCCTCCTCTGGTGGCATTTACTTCTCCTCAAAGTCATTTGTCTCAGGCAACTCTGAAAGCAATTCTCTCTCCTCATCCCTTCTCTCCCAGAATTGCCGCTTCTGGCTCTTCAACTCCTGCTGATGGATCTTCTTTGCTCTATTTCTCAAATAGTAAGAATGGCTGACTTCCACCCTTCTCTCCTCGGACTCAAACCTCTCAGCTGCCATACTGATGAGTATGCCTGTCACTGTGTCGAGACGTCGATCGACTTCACCCTTAGAGGATGTTTCCAAGATGCCAACAGCATCTTCGTCGAACTTGAGCCACTCCTTTTGCCTATTGGCTTGGGGTCACTTCACCCGACGATATTCTGATGTGGTTTTGGAGCTTGTGTCACATGGAAATTCTGGGCCAAGCTTCTCCTGCGTCTCACCAGGGGTGTTCTCTGTGATCCTTCCACACGCATCCCATTTTGTCCTGGTGGATCTTCAGGCTACGTGGGCTTTTACACCCTTTCCCACGGAAACATTCTGTACTAATTGTCATAGTTCCATCGTGCTGTGTCATAATCCTTTGGGTCGTCCAAACGGGATCCTTCTACTCCCCTCTCTCTGAGTTATTTCTCCAAAAGTCGATCTGTAGCTCAGTGTGGTTCTTCCCCTCGAAAGATGTAGGTTGGGCTGCCAACCCTCCCTACCGCATTGCCTTTTCTCGGGGCTGTTGGTTGCAGTGGCGGGTTGTGCGTTTCCCACCTAGGCCTTCAGTGATGTCCTACTTAGTCTAACTTCAATAAACACCCCTCAAAATATTATAATTTATGTCCCCTACAAAAACACACTCAGCATTGAATTGCCTCAACAGTGTACAAAACAGGCTATATTTCGGCACATTTAAAACACATGGACATAACGATGCACACAACGATGGACACAACAATGGACAACGATGGACACAACGATGGACACAACAATGGACAAAACAATGGACAAAACGATGGCCACAAAAATGGACACAACGATGGACACAACAATGGACACAACAATGAAAAAGGTTGGACACAACAATGAAAAACGTTGGACACAACAATGGACACAACAATGGACACAACAATGGACACAACGATGGACACAACAATGGACAAAACGATGGACACAACAATGGACACAACAATGGACACAACAATGGAAAACGTTGGACACAACAATGGACACAACAATGGAAAACGTTGGACACAACAAAGGACACAACGATGAACACAACAATGGACACAACAATGGACACAATGATGGACACAACAATGGACACAACAATGGACACAACGATGGACACACCATTGGACACAACAATGGACACAACGATGGAAACAACGATGGACACAACGATGGACACAACAATGGACACAATAATGGACACAACGATGGACACAACAATGGACACAACAATGGACACAACAATGGACACAACGATGGACACAACAATGGACACAACAATGGATACAACGATGGACACAACAATGGACACAACAGTGGACACAACGATGGACACACCATTGGACACAACAATGGACACAACGATGGAAACAACGATGGAAACAACGATGGACACAACGATGGACACAACAATGGACTCAACAATTGACACAACGATGGACACAAAAATGGACACAAAAATGGACACAATAATGGACACAACAATGGACACAACAATGGAAAACGTTGGACACAACAAAGGACACAAGGATGAACACAATAATGGACACAACGATGGACACAACAATGGACACAACGATGGACACAACGATGGACACAACGATGGACACAACGATGGAAACAACAATGGACACAACGATGGACACAACGATGGACACAATGATGGGCACAACGATGGACACAACGATGGACACAACAATGGACACAACAATGGAAAACGTTGGACACACCAATGGACACACCAATGGACACAACAATGGACACAACAATGGAAAACGTTGGATACACCAATGGACACAACAATGGAAACAACGATGGACACAACAATGGAAACAACGATGGACACAACAATGGAAACAACGATGGACACAACAATGCACACAACAATGGACACAACAATGGAAACAACGATGGACACAACAATGGACACAACAATGGACACAACAATGGACACAACAATGGAAACAACGATGGACACAACAATGGAAACAACGATGGACACAACAATGCACACAACAATGGACACAACAATGGAAACAACGATGGACACAACAATGGACACAACAATGGACACAACGATGGACACAACATTGGACACAACGATGGACACAAAACGTTGGACACACCAATGGACACACCAATGGACACAACAATGGAAAACGTTGGATACACCAATGGACACACCAATGGACACAACAATGGAAACAACGATGGACACAACAATGGAAACAACGATGGACACAACAATGGACACAACAATGGAAACAACGATGGACACAACAATGGACACAACAATGGACACACCAATGGACACAACAATGGAAAACGTTGGATACACCAATGGACACACCAATGGACACAACAATGGAAACAACGATGGACACAACAATGGAAACAACGATGGACACAACAATGGACACAACAATGGAAACAACGATGGACACAACAATGGACACAACAATGGACACAACAATGGACACAACAATGGAAAACGTTGGACACAACAAAGGACACAACGATGAACACAATAATGGACACAACGATGGACACAACAATGGACACAACGATGGACACAACGATGGACACAACAATGGACACAACAATGGACACAACAATGGAAAACGTTGGACACAACGATGGAAACAACAATGGACACAACGATGGACACAACGATGGACACAACGATGGACATAACAATGGACACAACGATGGACACAACAATGGACACAATAATCAAATCAATAAACCCGCATCAGCTATTAAAACATATCCTACGGGGTGTTGCCAAAATTAAAATAGTTGTTAAAAAAACATATTAAAAGTGGAAAAATAAATCAATAAAATATTTGAACTCACGTTTTGCTTATTTGTGAGTTAAAAAAGTGAGTAACGATTATTTCTCTGATAGAAAGGTATGGCCTCTGTGCCACTTCCTGCTTTTCGCAAATTAAAACTTGTGATTGGATACTCACTTGGGAGTGACAAGTGAAAATCTAATCACAGTCTAGCGTAAGGCTACCTAGATGGGCTACTGTCAACAACTCGTCATCTGATTGGCTATCGCAACTGTCTATCAACTGTCTATCAACTATCTATCAACTGTCTATCAACCGGCAGAATTCATACAGCGCTGGCAACAAGCTCGCTGAAATCTGATTGGATAAAAACTATAAGCTAAAAACAAGCAACACCCGAGCCTAAAAAGACTAAGAATAAGATGACTACTTTAGGGAAAGTAGATTCATATGCACTTTTATTCATTTATGTTCATGATTTATGTTAGGCCAGCAGAGAATGCCTTGCTGGTCCACCACTGGTCGGATGTCTCTCCAGATGTCACCACGCTATTCTGGGTTGTCTGTTCCTGATAGTCACTGATTCTTACACCATGTATTATTCTAGGTCACATGTCACATCATCAGCCATGTTAGGCGGCTATGCTGTGCCCAGAGAGCGCATGGCGGTGCCTTCAGGGAAGCTCCGTGTTCAAAGTAGCATTTAGGCAGCAGTGAAGTTGAAGAACAGAGCAAACATGACAACAAAAGCATTTAGCATTTGTGTTGGAGGCGTTGAAGGTCGCAGTTCAATGAAGATTTGGAGGTGAAAAGGTGAAGAAAAGTCAACAAGAGAGCAGTCCTGATGACAGATGGAATTTCATATGAAAAATGCATCAATCTTGGTCACAATGGACACAACGATGGACACAACAATGGACACAACGATGGACACAACGATGGACAAAACGATGGACACAACGATGGACACAACGATGAACGCAACAAGGGACACAACGATGGACACAACGATGGACACAACAATGGACACAACGATGGACACAACGATGGACAAAACGATGGACACAACGATGGACACAACGATGAACGCAACAAGGGACACAACGATGGACGCAACTATGGACACACCAAAGGACACAACAATGGACACAACAATGGACAACATGATGGACACAACAATGGGCACAAGGATGGACACAACAATGGACACAACGATGGACACAACAAGGGACACAACGATGGACACAACAATGGACACAACAATGGACACAACGATGGACACAACGATGGGCACAAGGATGGACACAACAATGGACACAACGATGGACACAACGATGGACAACGATGGACACAACAATGGACACAACAATGTACACAACAATGGACACAACAATGGACAACGGTGGACACAACAATGGACACAACAATGGACACAACGATGGACACAACAATGGACAACGGTGGACACAACTATGGACACAACAATGGACACAACCATGTACTCAACAATAGACACAACAATGGACAACGGTGGACACAACTATGGACACAACAAGGGACACAACAATGGACACAACGATGGACACAACAATGGACACAACGATGGACACAACTATGGACACAACAATGGACACAACACTGGACACAAAGATGGACACAACGATGGACACAACAAGGGACACAACGATGGACACAACAAGGGACACAACAAGGGACACAACAATGGACACAACGATGGACACAACAAGGGACACAACGATGGACACAACGATGGACACAACGATGGACACAACAATGGACACAACAATGGACACAACGATGGACACAACGATGGACACAACTATGGACACAACAAAGGACACAACGATAGACACAACGATGGACACAACGATGGACACAACAAAGGACACAACGATGGACACAACAATGCACACAACGATGGACACAACGATGGACACAAAAAGGGACGCAACAATGGACACAACGATGGACACAACGATAGACACAACAAGGGACGCAACAACGGACACAACAATGGACACAACAAGGGACACAACAAGGGACAAAACGATGGACACAACAAGGGACACAACGATGGACACAACAAGGGACGCAACAACGGACACAACGATGGACACAACAAGGGACAAAATGATGGACACAACAAGGGACACAACAATGGACACAACGATGGACACAACGATTGATGTAATTAAAGGTATGTTTTGTAAGCATTTGTTTATTATCGTTTTTGTATTTCATCTAGTGTTACTGTTAATATGTTTATTACTGTTTTGTAAGTATTTGTTTATTATAGTTTTGTATTCTATCTAAAGTGTCACTGTAAACATGTTTATTATTGTTGTGTAAGCATTTGTTTATTATTGTGTTTGTATGTTATCTAGAGTAGATATATTTATTATTGGTTTGTAAGCATATGTTTATTATTGATTTTGTATGTTATCTAGTGTTACTGTTAACATGTTTATTATTGTTTTGTAAGCATGTGTTTATTATTGTTTTGTACAATATGTTTACTAATGTTTTGTAACAATATGTTTATTAATGTTTTGTAATAATATGTTTTAATGTTTTGTAACAATATGTTCATTAATGTTTTGTAATAATAGGGTGATCAATGTTTTGTGATAATGTTTATTATTGTTTTGTAATAATGTATTCATTAATGTTTTGTAAGAAAGTGTTTTGTACAATATATGTATTAATGTTTTGTAAGAATATGTTTATTAATGTTTTGTAAGAATATGTTCATTAATGTTTTGTACAATATGTTTATTAATGATTTGTACAATATGTTTATTAATGATTTGTACAATATGTTTATTAATATTTGGTGAGAATATATGTATTAATGTTTTGTAACAATATGTTTATTAATGTTTTGTAACAAATGTTATTATATTTGGTAACAATATGTTTATTATTTTTTGTAATAATATGTTCATTAATGTTTGGTAAGACTATTTTAATACATTTATGGTAACGTTATGTTTATTAATGTTTGGAAACAATATGTTTATTAATGTTTTGTAATAATTGTGTTCATTAATATTTGGTAACAATATGTTTATTATTTTTTGTAATAGTATGTTCATTTATATTTGGTAAGAATATGTTTATTAATGTCTAGTAACAATATGTTTATTAATGTTTGTAACATTATATTTATTAATGTTTTGTAACAATATGTTTATTAATATTTGGTAACAATATGTTTATTATTTTTTGTAATAATATGTTTATTAATGTTTGGTAACAATATGTTTATTATTGTTTAGTACAATATGTTTATTATTGTTTTGTAACAATATTTTTACTAATATTTGGTAAAAACATTGTATTCATGTTTTGTAACAATATGTTTATTAATGTTTTGTAATAATATGTTCATTAATATTTGGTAAGAATATGTTTATTAATGTTTTGTAACAATATGTTTATTAATGTTGGTAACAATATGGTTATTAATGTTTTGTAACAATATGTGTATTAATGTTTTGTAACAATATGTTTATGTTTTGTAACAATATGTTTATTAACATTTGGTAACATGTTTATTAATGTTTGGTAACACTATGTTTATGAATGTTTTGTAACAATATGTTTATTAATGTTTTGTACAATATGTTTATTAATGTTTTGTAACAAAATGTTTATTAATATTTGGTAAAAATGTGTTATTTATGTTTTGTAACAATATGTTTATTAATATTTGGTTAAAAAAATATTTTATTAATGTTTTGTAACAATATGTTTATTAATGTTTTGTAACAATATGTTTATGTTTTGTTACAATATGTTTATTAATAGTTGGTAACAATATGTTTATTAATGTTTGGTAAAAATATTTGATTAATGTTTTGTAACAATATGTTTATTTATGTTTAGTAACAATGTGTTTATTAATTATGTGTAACAATATGTTTATTAATATTTGGTAAAAAATATTTGATTAATGTTTTGTAACAATATGTTGATTAATATGTGGTAAAAATATTTGATTAATGTTTTGTAACAATATGTTTATTAATATTTGGTAAAAATATTTGATTAATGTTTTGTAACAATATGTTTATTAATATTTGGTAAAAAATATTTGATTAATGTTTTGTAACAATATGTTGATTAATATGTGGTAAAAATATTTGATTAATGTTTTGTAACAATATGTTTATTAATATTTGGTAAAAATATTTGATTAATGTTTTGTAACAATATGTTTATTTATGTTTAGTAACAATGTGTTTATTAATGTTTTGTAACAATATGTTTATTAATATTTGGTAAAAATATGTTATTAATGTTTTGTAACAATATGTTTATTAATGTTTTGTAACAATATGTTTGTTAATATTTAGTAAAAATATGTTATTAATGTTTTGTAACAATATGTTTATTAATATTTTGTAAAAATATATTATTAATGTTTTGTAACAATATGTTTATTAATGTTTTGTAACAATATGTTTATTAATATTTGGTAAAAATATTTGATTAATGTTTTGTAACAATATGTTTATTAATATTTTGTAAAAATGTGTTATTAATGTTTTGTAACAATATTTTTATTAATGTTTTGTAACAATATGTTTATTAATGTTTTGTAACAATATGTTTATTAATATTTGGTAAAAATATTTGATTGTTTTGTAACAATATGTTTATTAATATTTGGTAAAAATATTTGATTAATGTTTTGTAACAATATGTTTATTTATGTTTAGTAACAATGTGTTTATTAATGTTTTGTAACAATATGTTATTAATATTTGGTAAAAATATGTTATTATTGTATTGTAACAATATGTTTATTAATGTTTTGTAACAATATGTTTGTTAATATTTAGTAAAAAATATGTTATTAATGTTTTGTAACAATATGTTTATTAATATTTTGTAAAAATATATTATTAATGTTTTGTAACAATATGTTTATTAATGTTTTGTAACAATATGTTTATTAATATTTGGTAAAAAAAATATTTGATTAATGTTTTGTAACAATATGTTGATTAATATGTGGTAAAAATATTTGATTAATGTTTTGTAACAATATGTTTATTAATATTTGGTAAAAATATTTGATTAATGTTTTGTAACAATATGTTTATTTATGTTTAGTAACAATGTGTTTATTAATGTTTTGTAACAATATGTTTATTAATATTTGGTAAAAATATGTTATTAATGTTTTGTAACAATATGTTTATTAATGTTTTGTAACAATATGTTTGTTAATATTTAGTAAAAAATATGTTATTAATGTTTTGTAACAATATGTTTATTAATATTTTGTAAAAATATATTATTAATGTTTTGTAACAATATGTTTATTAATGTTTTGTAACAATATGTTTGTTAATATTTAGTAAAAATATGTTATTAATGTTGTGTAACAATATGTTTATTAATATTTTGTAAAAATTTGTTATTAATGTTTTGTAACAATATTTTTATTAATGTTTTGTAACAATATGTTTATTTATGTTTTGTAACAATATGTTTGTTAATATTTAGTAAAAAATATGTTATTAATGTTTTGTAACAATATGTTTATTAATATTTTGTAAAAATATATTATTAATGTTTTGTAACAATATGTTTATTAATGTTTTGTAACAATATGTTTATTAATATTTGGTAAAAAATATTTGATTAATGTTTTGTAACAATATGTTGATTAATATGTGGTAAAAATATTTGATTAATGTTTTGTAACAATATGTTTATTAATATTTGGTAAAAATATTTGATTAATGTTTTGTAACAATATGTTTATTTATGTTTAGTAACAATGTGTTTATTAATGTTTTGTAACAATATGTTATTAATATTTGGTAAAAATATGTTATTATTGTATTGTAACAATATGTTTATTAATGTTTTGTAACAATATGTTTGTTAATATTTAGTAAAAAATATGTTATTAATGTTTTGTAACAATATGTTTATTAATATTTTGTAAAAATATATTATTAATGTTTTGTAACAATATGTTTATTAATGTTTTGTAACAATATGTTTGTTAATATTTAGTAAAAATATGTTATTAATGTTTTGTAACAATATGTTTATTAATATTTTGTAAAAAAAAAAAAGTGTTATTAATGTTTTGTAACAATATTTTTATTAATGTTTTGTAACAATATGTTTATTTATGTTTTGTAACAATATGTTTATTATTATTTGGTAAAAATATTTGATTGTTTTGTAACAATATGTTTATTAATATTTGGTAAAAATATTTGATTAATGTTTTGTAACAATATGTTTATTTATGTTTAGTAACAATTTGTTTATTAATATTTTGTAATAAAATGTTTAATAATATTTGGTAACAATATGTTTATTCTAGTATTTTGGCCGCAGTGTTATTAAATGTAAACAAATGTTTATGATTTATGATTTTTCTGCAGTGTTTGCGCAGGTGTGCCTAATGTTGTGACCCGAGTGCGCTTGACACGAGTGGGAACTCTGCGTGACCTTTGCCCCCCGCGCACAATTCCATAATTGTTTGGGAAGGAACAGAATCCTTCCTTTTTGACAATTTAATAGCGCAAACTAATCATGGCGTGACACGTCCATTCATGCGCGCCACAAAGACGACGTGCTCTGCTGAGGGAGGATTTTCACAATAAAAGCATTGTGGCCGCTTAATGAGCGTGTTTGTGAACACACTATCTTTTAGGGCCAATGAGAAATGATGAATAAGAAATCATCCACAGTGGACTTTGTGGCGGCGGGGAGGAGGAGGGGGTGGGGGGTGGGGGGGTCAATTTAAACCCCCCAACTTATGAATTTGTTTCTGAATCAATTTAGCGACGCAGGCTTTTTCCAAACGTCCTAGCGGGAGTAACAAGACGGCGAAATTGATCCGGCGAGACGTCACCTCAATAACAAAGACATCAGCGCGCCATAATTTTTAATATATATGCAATAAAGCTGCAATTTGTTCCCGCCAAATAATAACCTCACCTTCCACGCGATGCACGCCAACACACTGTGTGTGTGTGTGTGTGTGTGTGTGTGTGTGTGTGTGTGTGTGTGTGTGTGTGTGTGTGTGTGTGTGTGTGTGTGTGTGTGTGTGTGTGTTGCAAAGACGTTTCTTTTTTTTTTTTATTTTTTTTTTTCAAATGTTATTTTATTTTATATTATTTGGTTTTCTTCCGTTTTCTTGTTTTCTTGTTTTGTTTCCTTTCGGGACTATTTTTTAATGTTTTTGTTTGTCAGTAGAATTATACAAAAAAACTATTTCAGTATTATTATTATTATATGTCATGTTTTATTATATTACAGTAACATGTGTGTTGTATTATATTACAGTAACATGTTTTATTATATTACAGTAACATGTTTGTTGTTTTATATTACAGTAAAAAAAATTATTATATTACAGTAACATTTTTTAATTATATTACAGTATCATGTATGTTTTATTATATTACAGTAACATGTTTTATTATATTATAGTAACATGTTTGTTGTTTTATATTACAGTAACATATTTTATTATATTACAGTAACATGTATGTTTTATTATATTACAGTAACATGTTTTATTATATTACAGTAACATGTTTTATTATATTACAGTAAGATGTCTGTTTTGTTATATTAGAGAAACATGTATGTTTTATTATATTACAGTAACATGTCTGTTTTATTATATTACAGTATCATGGTTTATTATATTACAGTAACATGGTTTATTTTATTACAGTAACATGTATGTTTTATTATATTACAGTAACATGTCTGTTTTATTATATTACAGTAACATGTTTTGTTATATTACAGTAACATGTATGTTTTATTATATTACAGTAACATGTTTTATTATATTGCAGTAAAATGTTTATTATATTACAGTAACGTGTGTGTTGTTTTATATTACAGTAACATGTTTTATTATAATACAGTAACATTTGTTTATTATATTACAGTAACATGTATGTTTTATTATATTACAGTAACATGTTTATTATTTTACAGTGAAATGTTTATTATATTACAGTAACATGTTTTAGTATATTACAGTAACACATATGTTTTAGTATATTACAGTAACACGTTTTATCATATTGCAGTAACATGTATGTTTGTATTATATTACAGTAACATACATGTTTATTATATCACAGTAACATGTATGTATTTATTATAATACAGTAACATGTTTTATTATATTACAGTAACATGTACGTTGTATTATATTTACAATAACATGTATGTTTTATTATATTACAGTAACATGTTTTATTATATTACAGTAACATGTATGTTTTATTATATTACAGTAACAAGTTTTATTGTATTATAGCACCATGTATCTTTTATTATATTACCGTAACATGTATGTTTTATTTTATTAGAGTAACATGTATGTTTTATTATATTACAGTAACATGTATGTTTTATTTTATTACAGTAACATATCTGTTTTATTATATTACAGTAACATGTATGTTTTATTATATTAGAGTAACATGTATGTTTTAGTATATTACAGTAACATGTATGTTTTATTTTATTACAGTAACATGTTTTATTATATTACAGTAACATGTATGTTTTATTTTATTACAGTAACATATCTGTTTTATTATATTACAGTAACATGTATGTTTTATTATATTAGAGTAACATGTATGTTTTAGTATATTACAGTAACATGTATGTTTTATTTTATTATAGTAACATATGCTATTATAAGACAATAACATGTATGTTTTATTATATTACAGTAACATGTATGTTTTATTTTATTACAGTAACATATCTGTTTTATTATATTACAGTAACATGTATGTTTTATTATATTAGAGTAACATGTATGTTTTGGTATATTACAGTAACATGTATGTTTTATTTTATTACAGTAACATATGCTATTATAAGACAATAACATGTATGTTTTATTATATTACAGTAACATGTATGTTTCATTTTATTACAGTAACATATCTGTTTTATTATATTACAGTAACATGTTTGCTTAATTTTATTACAGTAACATATCTGGTTTATTATATTACAGTAACATGTATGTTTTATTTTATTACAGTAACATATGTTATTATAAGACAGTAACATGTATGTTTTTATTATATTACAGTAACATGTTTTATTATATTACAGTATCATGTATGTTTTATTATATTACAGTAACATGTTTTATTATAGTACAATAACATGTATGTTTTTATTATATTACAGTAACATGTTTTATTATATTACAGTAACGTGTGTGTTTTTATTCTATTACAGTAAAATGTTTTATTATATTACAGTATCATGTATGTTTTATTATATTACAGTAACATGTTTTATTACATTACAGTAACATGTATGTTTTATTTTATTACAGTAACATGTTTTATTCTATTACAGTAACGTGTATGTTTTTATTCTATTACAGTAAAATGTTTTATTATATTACAGTATCATGTATGTTTTATTATATTACAGTAACATGTTTTATTACATTACAGTAACATGTATGTTTTATTTTATTACAGTAACATGTTTTATTCTATTACAGTAACGTGTATGTTTTTATTCTATTACAGTAACGTGTATGTTTTTATTTTATATTACAGTAACATGTTTTATTATATTACAGTAACATGTCTGTTTTATTGATGATTATATTTTCATATCTTACTGATGGTTTGAAGGGACTTTTCATTAAGGACGTTTTTAAATGTAAATGCTTTATTGAAGTGGAATAAATGCTTTATTGAAGTGGAATAAATGCTTTATTGAAGTGGAATAAATGCTTTATTGAAGTGGAATAAATGTGTTTGTATATACATAGCGGACATTTCATTAGGTACCCACGGACAGAAGGAAGGAGTCAATTATTGCAATAAACACCACAACAACAACAACAACAATACATTTGAAGTGGAATACAACAATAATAATAATACATTTGAAGTGCAATACAACAACAATACATTTGAAGTGGAATCGAAATAGAAATAATGCTATTTATTCCGATTGTCCAAGGATCATTCTATAGGTTTATTATTGCAGACCAGCTACGTCATCTTACTGGAAACAATGATTATTATCATATTATTATTTATGTTGTTAAATGGATATGTTTGATGATTAGTGGAACAAAAAGGTAGTAATATTATCTTTGTAAAGTGCACCTATTTAATGTGATATTATTATTTAGATTGTTAAATGAATATGTTTGTTGATTGGTGGAACAAAAAAGTAATAATATTATCTTTGTAAAGTGCACCTATTTAATGTGATATTATTATTTATGTTGTTAAATTAATATTTTTGATGATTGGTGGAACAAAAGGGTAATAATATTATCTCACCTATTTAATGTGATATTATTATTTATGTTGTTAAATGGATATGTTTGTTGATTGGTGGAACAAAAAGGTAATAATATTATCTTTGTAAAGTGGACCTATTTAATGTGATATTATTATTTATGTTGTTAAATCAATATTTTTGATGATTGGTGGAACAAAAGGGTAATAATATTATCTCACCTATTTAATGTGATATTATTATTTATGTTGTTAAATGGATATGTTTGTTGATTAGTGGAACAAAAAGGTAATAATATTATCTTTGTAACGTGCACCTATTTAATGTGATATTATTATTTATGTTGTTAAATTAATATTTTTGATGATTAGTGGAACAAAAGGGTAATAATATTATCTCACCTATTTAATGTGATATTATTATTTATGTTGTTAAATGAATATGTTTGTTGATTGGTGGAACAAAAAGGTAATAATATTATCTTTGTAAAGTGTGATATTATTATTTATGTTGTTAAATTAATATTTTTGATGATTGGTGGAACAAAAGGGTAATAATATTATCTCACCTATTTAATGTGATATTATTATTTATGTTGTTAAATGGATATGTTTGTTGATTAGTGGAACAAAAAGGTAATAATATTATCTTTGTAAAGTGTGATATTATTATTTATGTTGTTAAATTAATATTTTTGATGATTGGTGGAACAAAAGGGTAATAATATTATCTCACCTATATAATGTGATATTATTATTTATGTTGTTAAATGGATATGTTTGTTGATTGGTGGAACAAAAAGGTAATAATATTATCTTTGTAAAGTGTGATATTATTATTTATGTTGTTAAATTAATATTTTTGATGATTGGTGGAACAAAAGGGTAATAATATTATCTCACCTATTTAATGTGATATTATTATTTATGTTGTTAAATGAATATGTTTGTTGATTGGTGGAACAAAAAGGTAATAATATTATCTTTGTAAAGTGTGATATTATTATTTATGTTGTTAAATTAATATTTTTGATGATTGGTGGAACAAAAGGGTAATAATATTATCTCACCTATTTAATGTGATATTGTTATTTATGTTGTTAAATGGATATGTTTGTTGATTGGTGGAACAAAAAGGTAAGAAATGGTGGTTGGTAAGAATACAATGACATGAATTAAAAATAAAGTGTTTATGTTTTTGTTAACAAATAAGCATCTTTTAGACGTCATGTCCGCGCGCACGCGCAGGAGTTATTTAGTGAAAAATGTCGATGCAAATCCAACAAAGAGATAAAAAGACTTTTGTTCAATTCGTTCTTTGCTCTTTAATTGTCCTTTCTCCTCCTATTTCTCCTCCTCTTTTTAGTCCTCGCTTGTCCCCAACTCATCTTTTTGTTCTGCAGCGTGAAAAACTGCACGTTGACTTTGGGACGTTTGACACAAAGCTTGTCCGTCACACACTTTTATTCCTTTTATTTGCCACTTTCTTCTCTTTTTGCTGACATGATGGACAAGTCGAATAATGCAGGAGAAAATGTCTTTCTATTATTATTATTATTATTATTACTTATATTCGTTATTTGATTGTAGAAAATACTCCTCAAGTGTACAAAGAATGGCGGTCTACTTCGTCTAAATGAAGATTACAAATCTTTATTTGATATTAATGTTCGTCTTAAATGTTATTATTTGGATCATTTATCAACTAAAATACGTTGATTTCGATGTTGGATGTTTATTGTGTGGATATGAATAATGTTTTGTTATATTATAGTAACATGTATTATTATATTACAGTAACATGTTTTATTATATTACAGTAACATATACGTTTTATTGTATTACAGTAACGTGTATGTTTTTATTGTATTACAGTAACTTGCATGTTTTATTATATTACAGTAACATGTATGTTTTTATTATATTACAGTAACTTATACGTTTTATTATATTACAGTAACTTGTATGTTTTTATTATATTACAGTAACATATATGTTTTATTATATCACAGTAACATGTATGTTTTATTATATTACAGTAACATGTATGTTTTATTACATTACAGTAACATGTTTTATTATATTACAGTAACATTTACGTTTTATTATATTACAGTAACTTGTATGTTTTTATTATATTACAGTAACATATACGTTTTATTATTTTACAGTAACATGTATGTTTTTATTATATTATAGTAACATATACGTTTTATTATATTACAGTAGCATGTATGTTTTATTATATTACAGTAACGTGTTTTATTACATGACAGTAACATGTATGTTTTTATTATATTACAGTAACATATACGTTTTATTATATTACAGTAACTTGTATATTGTTTTTATATTACAGTAACATATACGTTTTATTATATTACAGTAACTTGTATGTTTTTATTATATTACAGTAACATATACGTTTTATTATATTACAGTAACTTGTATGTTTTATTATAATACAGTAACATATACATTTTATTATATTACAGTAACATATACATTTTATTATATTACAGTAACTTGTATATTTGTATTATATTACAGTAACATATACGTTTTATTATATTACAGTAACTTGTATGTTTTTATTATATTACAGTAACATATATGTTGTATTATATTACAGTAACATGTATGTTTTATTATATTACAATAACGTGTTTTATTACATGACAGTAACATGTATGTTTTTATTATATTACAGTAACATATATGTTTTATTATATTACAGTAACTTGTATGTTTTTATTATATTACAGTAACATATACGTTTTATTATTTTACAGTAACATGTATGTTTTTATTATATTATAGTAACATATACGTTTTATTATATTACAGTAACTTGTATGTTTTATTATATTACAGTAGCATGTATGTTTTATTATATTACAGTAACATATACATTTTATTATATTACAGTAACTTGTATATTTGTATTATATTACAGTAACATATACGTTTTATTATATTACAGTAACTTGTATGTTTTTATTATATTACATTAACATATACGTTGTATTATATTACAGTAACATGTATGTTTTATTATATTACAATAATGTGTTTTATTACATAACAGTAACATGTATGTTTTTATTATATTACAGTAACATATACGTTTTATTATATTACAGTAACGTGTATATTGTTATTATATTACAGTAACATATACGTTTTATTATATTACAGTAACTTGTATGTTTTTATTATATTACAGTAACATATACGTTTTATTATATTACAGTAACATGTTTTATTACATTACAGTAACATGTATGTTATTATTATATTACAGTAACATGTTTTATTATATTACAGTATCATGAATGTTTTATTATATTACAGTTATATGTTGTATTATATTACAGTAACATGTATGTTATATTACATTACAGTAACATGAATGTTTGTATTATTTTACAGTAACATAAATGTTTTATTATATTACAGTAACATGTATGTTTTTATTTTATTACAGTAACATGTATGTTTTATTACACTACAGTAACAAATTGTATTATATTACAGAACATGTATGTTTTTATTATATTACAGTAACATCTTTTATTATATTACAGTAACATGTTTTTATTATATTACAAAAACATGTTTTATTATATTACAGTAACATATATGACATATAACATATAAATCATAATAATGATGATAAGAAAACACATTGAAAAACATAAACAACATGAAATAAATTAAATGTAATGTTTGCTAAGTATTTTTTTTTTTAATTCGTCAAACAGTTCATTCATTCTCAAACAAACATTGAAAGGTGGATTTATTTAACAACCTTATTTTATATATATTATATATTATATATTTTGTTTTTTTTTGTAAATATTTTGTTTTTTTTTGTAAATGTACAATCAAAACCCAATATTGAATTGTAATAACATGTTTCTGTGGGCAAAATATTTTCACGCGTGAAAGAGGTTGGAAATAAAAAGTGTTGTGTATTTTAATAATATATAATAATAATAATAATAATAATAACAATATTACTAATAATACACTGTTGCTGATCATATCAAACGTGAGCTCACAGCATAGAAACGGACATGTTTGCGCTTGAAAATGCACAAGAAGACTTCTTCCAATTCACGCGTGACGTGAAACCACCAGAGAGATGCGAGTTTCAAGCTGACGCCTAAAAGATCATCAAGCTCTTTCCTCTCACTAAAATATGATTTATAAGAGGCCAACTATATATGTATGTATATATGTATATGTAAGGCATGCAAGGCATGTTTTCATCTCTTACCTATTGTGTGCGGTCAGTGTTACAAAGTCCACGGGCATCAAATCCTCACGACATTGAAAAAAAACAAAAACCTCCGCGACTTTTTCCCTGCACATTCCTTTTAAGAAGTGCAAACTTTTCTAGTCCTCTGCTCCATTTTATACATGATGAGCCGCCAGTAATGGGATTATTAAACAAAAAACGTTTCAGGCGCTGGCGTTAACCTTTTTTAATGCCTAATTAGGTTTTGCAAAGAAATAATTGGATTGTACAGTGCTTACGCTGCCTATATTTCCAAATGGCGTCTGCCGGCAACAACACGCGCTGTTTGCGTGGATGCACGTGCAAAACGCAAACACGACATTTATGTTGCGCGTCAATAAAGTGCACTTTAAAGCTCAAATAGTTATAGTCGGGAAAGAGCGCGCACTTTGCGCGGTTCTGTGGCCGGGCGGAGGGCGCCCTCTGGTGTTCAAGCAGCATACTACATGAATGAAGTCAATTAGCTAATCCAGGGGTCGGGAACCCAAAATGTTGAAAGAGCCACATTGGACCACAAATACAAAAAAGTAATCGGTCTGGAGCCGCAAAAAATTAAAAGACTTATATAAGTGTTATAATGATGGCAACACATGACGTAAGTGTCTATATTAGCCTACTATCAAAATGACTTTAAAAGTCTTATATAAGTGTTATTATGATGGAAACACATGATGTAAGTGTCTATATTAGCTATATTGGCCTACTATCAAAATGACTTTAAAAGTCTTATATACGTGTTATAATGAAGACAACACATGATGTAAGTGTCTATATTAGCTATAATAGCCTACTATCAAAATGACTTTAAAAGTCTTGTATAAGTGTTATAATGAAGACAACACATGATGTAAGTGTCTATATTAGCTATAAAAGCCTACTATCAAAATGACTTTAAAAGTCTTATATAAGTGTTATAATGAAAACAACACATGATGTAAGTGTCTGTATTCGCTATATTAGCCTACTATCAAAATGACTTTAAAAGTCTTATATAAGTGTTATAATGATGGCAACACATTATGTAAGTGTCTATATTAGCTATGATAGCCTACTATCAAAATGACTTTAAAAGTCTTATATAAGTGTTATAATGATGGCAACACATGATGTAAGTGTCTATATTCGCTATATTAGCCTACTATCAAAATCACTTTAAAAGTCTTATATAAGTGTTATAATGAAGACAACACATGATGTAAGTGTCTATATTAGCTATATTAGCCTACTATCAAAATGACTTTAAAAGTCTTATATAAGTGTTATAATGAAGGCAACACATGACGTAAGTGTCTATATTAGCTATATTAGCCTACTATCAAAATGACTTTAAAAGTCTTATGTAAGTGTTATAATGATGGCAACACATGATGTGAGTGTCTATATTAGCTATATTAGCCTACTATCAAAATGACTTTAAAAGTCTTATTTAAGTGTTATAATGATGGCAACACATGATGTAAGTGTCTATATTAGCTACCGTATTTTTCGGACTATAAGTCGCAGTTTTTTTCATAGTTTGGCCGGGCTCCAGTGCGACTTATATATGTTTTTTTCCTTTTTTATTACGCATTTTCGGCAGGTGCGACTTATACTCCGGTGCGCCTTATACTCCGAAAAATACGGTATATTAGCCTACTGTCAAAATGACTTTAAAAGTCTTATATAAGTGTTATAATGATGACAACACATGATGTAAGTGTCTATATTAGCTATACTAGCCTACTATCAAAATGACTTTAAAAGTCTTATATAAGTGTTATAATGAAGACAACACATGATGTAAGTGTCTATATTAGCTATAATAGCCTACTATCAAAATGACTTTAAAAGTCTTATATAAGTGTCATAATGAAGACAACACATGATGTAAGTGTCTATATTAGCTATAATAGCCTACTATCAAAATGACTTTAAAAGTCTTATGTAAGTGTTATAATGATGGCAACACATGATGTAAGTGTCTATATTAGCTATAATAGCCTACTATCAAAATGACTTTAAAAGTCTTATGTAAGTGTTATAATGATGGCAACACATGATGTAAGTGTCTATATTAGCCTACTATCAAAATGACTTTAAAAGTCTTATATAAGTGTTATAATGATGGCAACACATGATGTAAGTGTCTATATTAGCTATATTAGCCTACTATCAAAATGACTTTAAAAGTCTTATTTAAGTGTTATAATGATGGCAACACATGATGTAAGTGTCTATATTAGCTACCGTATTTTTCGGACTATAAGTCGCAGTTTTTTTCATAGTTTGGCCGGGCTCCACTGCGACTTATATATGTTTTTTTCCTTTTTTACTACGCATTTTCCGCAGGTGCGACATATACTCCGGTGCGCCTTATACTCCGAAAAATACGGTATATTAGCCTACTGTCAAAATGACTTTAAAAGTCTTATATAAGTGTTATAATGAAGACAACACATGATGTAAATGTCTATATTAGCTATATTAGCCTACTATCAAAATGACTTTAAAAGTCGTATATAAGTGTTATAATGAAGACAACACATGATGTAAGTGTCTATATTAGCTATATTAGCCTACTATCAAAATGACTTTAAAAGTCTTATATAAGTGTTATAATGATGGCAACACAAGACGTAAGTGTCTATATTAGCTATATTAGCCTACTATCAAAATGACTTTAAAAGTCTTATATAAGTGTTATATAATGAAGACAACACATGATGTAAGTGTCTATATTAGCTACCATATTAAGTCGCAGTTTTTTTCATAGTTTGGCCGGGCTCCACTGCGACTTATATATGTTTTTTTCCTTTTTTATTACGCATTTTCGGCAGGTGCGACTTATACTCCGGTGCGCCTTATACTCCGAAAAATACGGTATATTAGCCTACTGTCAAAATGACTTTAAAAGTCTTATATAAGTGTTATAATGAAGACAACACATGATGTAAATGTCTATATTCGCTATATTAGCCTACTATCAAAATGACTTTAAAAGTCTTATATAAGTATTATAATGATGGCAACACATGATGTAAGTGTCTATATTCGCTATATTAGCCTACTGTCAAAATGACTTTAAAGGTATTATATAAGTGTTATAATGATGGCAACACATGATGTGTCTATATTAGCTATATTAGCCTACTATCAAAATGACTTTAAAAGTCTTATATAAGTGTTATAATGATGGCAACACATGATGTAAGTGTCTATATTAGCTATAATAGCCTACTATCAAAATGACTTTAAAAGTCTTATATAAGTGTTGTAATGAAGACAACACATGATGTAAGTGTCTATATTAGCTATATTAGCCTACTATCAAAATGACTTTAAAAGTCTTATTTAAGTGTTATAATGATGGCAACACATGATGTAAGTGTCTATATTAGCTATAATAGCCTACTATCAAAATGACTTTAAAAGTCTTATATAAGTGTTATAATGAAGACAACACTTGATGTAAGTGTCTATATTAGCCTACTATCAAAATGACTTTAAAAGTCTTATATAAATGTTATAATGAAGACAACACATGATGTGTCTATATTAGCTTTATTAGCCTACTATCAAAATGACTTTAAATGTCTTATTTAAGTGTTATAATGATGGCAACACATGATGTAAGTGTCTATATTAGCTATATTAGCCTACTATCAAAATGACTTTAAAAGTCTTATATAAGTGTTATAATGATGGCAACACATGATGTAAGTGTCTATATTCGCTATATTAGCCTACTATCAAAATGACTTTAAAAGTCTTATATAAGTGTTATAATGAAGACAACACATGATGTGAGTGTCTATATTAGCTATATTAGCCTACTATCAAAATGACTTTAAAAGTCTTATATAAGTGTTATAACGAAGACAACACATGATGTAAGTGTCTATATTAGCTATATTAGCCTAATATCAAAATGACTTTAAAAGTCTTATTTAAGTGTTATAATGATGGCAACACATGATGTAAGTGTCTATATTAGCTATAATAGCCTACTATCAAAATGACTTTAAAAGTCTTATATAAGTGTTATAATGAAGACAACACATGATGTAAGTGTCTATATTAGCCTACTATCAAAATGACTTTAAAAGTCTTATATAAATGTTATAATGAAGACAACACATGATGTGTCTATATTAGCTTTATTAGCCTACTATCAAAATGACTTTAAATGTCTTATTTAAGTGTTATAATGATGGCAACACATGATGTAAGTGTCTATATTAGCTATATTAGCCTACTATCAAAATGACTTTAAAAGTCTTATATAAGTGTTATAATGATGGCAACACATGATGTAAGTGTCTATATTCGCTATATTAGCCTACTATCAAAATGACTTTAAAAGTCTTATATAAGTGTTATAATGAAGACAACACATGATGTAAGTGTCTATATTAGCTATATTAGCCTACTATCAAAATGACTTTAAAAGTCTTATATAAGTGTTATAATGATGGCAACACATGATGTAAGTGTCTATATTCGCTATATTAGCCTACTATCAAAATGACTTTAAAAGTCTTATATAAGCATTATAATGATGGCAACACATGACGTAAGTATCTATATTAGCTATATTAGCCTACTATCAAAATGACTTAAAAGTCTTATATAAGTGTTATAATGAAGACAACACATGATGTAAGTGTCTATATTAGCTATATTAGCCTACTATCAAAATGACTTTAAAAGTCTTATATAAGTGTTATAATGAAGACAGCACATGATGTAAGTGTCTATATTAGCTATAATAGCCTACTATCAAAATGACTTTAAAAGTCTTATGTAAGTGTTATAATGATGGCAACACATGATGTAAGTGTCTATATTCGCTATATTAGCCTACTATCAAAATGACTTTAAAAGTCTTATATAAGTGTTATAAAGATGGCTACACATGATGTAAGTGTCTATATTAGCTATATTAGCCTACTATCAAAATGACTTTAAAAGTCTTATGTAAGTGTTATAATGATGGCAACACATGATGTAAGTGTCTATATTCGCTATATTAGCCTACTATCAAAATGACTTTAAAAGTCTTATATAAGTGTTATAATGAAGACAACACATGATGTAAGTGTCTATATTAGCTATAATAGCCTACTATCAAAATGACTTTAAAAGTCTTACATAAGTGTTATAATGAAGACAACACATGATGTAAGTGTCTATATTAGCCTACTATCAAAATGACTTTAAAAGTCTTATATAAATGTTATAATGAAGACAACACATGATGTGTCTATATTAGCTTTATTAGCCTACTATCAAAATGACTTTAAATGTCTTATTTAAGTGTTATAATGATGGCAACACATGATGTAAGTGTCTATATTAGCTATATTAGCCTACTATCAAAATGACTTTAAAAGTCTTATATAAGTGTTATAATGATGGCAACGCATGATGTAAGTGTCTATATTCGCTATATTAGCCTACTATCAAAATGACTTTAAAAGTCTTACCGGTATATAAGTGTTATAATGAAGACAACACATGATGTGAGTGTCTATATTAGCTATATTAGCCTACTATCAAAATGACTTTAAAAGTCTTATATAAGTGTTATAACGAAGACAACACATGATGTAAGTGTCTATATTAGCTATATTAGCCTAATATCAAAATGACTTTAAAAGTCTTATTTAAGTGTTATAATGATGGCAACACATGATGTAAGTGTCTATATTAGCTATAATAGCCTACTATCAAAATGACTTTAAAAGTCTTATATAAGTGTTATAATGAAGACAACACTTGATGTAAGTGTCTATATTAGCCTACTATCAAAATGACTTTAAAAGTCTTATATAAATGTTATAATGAAGACAACACATGATGTGTCTATATTAGCTTTATTAGCCTACTATCAAAATGACTTTAAATGTCTTATTTAAGTGTTATAATGATGGCAACACATGATGTAAGTGTCTATATTAGCTATATTAGCCTACTATCAAAATGACTTTAAAAGTCTTATATAAGTGTTATAATGATGGCAACACATGATGTAAGTGTCTATATTCGCTATATTAGCCTACTATCAAAATGACTTTAAAAGTCTTATATAAGTGTTATAATGAAGACAACACATGATGTGAGTGTCTATATTAGCTATATTAGCCTACTATCAAAATGACTTTAAAAGTCTTATATAAGTGTTATAACGAAGACAACACATGATGTAAGTGTCTATATTAGCTATATTAGCCTAATATCAAAATGACTTTAAAAGTCTTATTTAAGTGTTATAATGATGGCAACACATGATGCAAGTGTCTATATTAGCTATAATAGCCTACTATCAAAATGACTTTAAAAGTCTTATATAAGTGTTATAATGATGGCAACACATGACGTAAGTCGCTAATTAGTTGTATTAGCCTACTATCAAAATGACAATGTGTCGCAGGGCTGACGCAAAAATTCATTGACAGAAATGTTGAAATATCATATTTATTCGACACATTTTTACAACATTGGAAAACATGAGTAAAACTGTTCAGAGTTTGAGATAACTCCTGGAAATGACTGTCTTAGAATGGCCAAAGGTATAGACGTGTGAGTGTCCAAGTTAAATGGATTTATTACAATCTTTGCAAGCTGGGTAATGTTTGCTGTGGTCTGGAACAACATGGCACACAAACAACTATCAGAAATGCAGACAATATTACATAGAGTTAATGTGTCATAAGACATGGAAATATAAATTAAATACACAGAGGACATAAGAAAAGAAAATTAAATGAGCTCAAATATACATACAATCGGGGCATAATGATGCAATATGTACATACAGCTAGCCTAAATAGCATGTTAGCATTGATTAGCCTGCAGTCATGCAGTGACCAAATATGCCTGATTAGCACTCCAACAAGTCAATAACATCAACAAAGCTCACTTTTGTGCATTCACGCACAGCATAAAATGTTTGGTGGACAAAATGTGACAAAGAAGGAGTGGCATAAAACACTTCTGTCTGTGGCAGTGTCGGAGAAAGTTATACATGTAAACAATCTGGTCAGTCACAGTCCACCCAACGGTGAGTTCAAGGGCCGCTGAAATTAGTAGGACAAAAGGGCGCTTGCCAAATACTCTCATCAGACATATTGAACAGTGGACTTTGTAACAATTAGGAAGGTTTGTGTCATGTTTGTCCTCCTACAGAAACCATATTACAATAAAAAACAGATCTTTCACCCCATTTTTTTTTTTCATTTCCATGCATTTTTGAAAAAGCTCCATGGAGCCACCAGGGCACCACTAAAGAGCCGCATGTGGCTCTAGAGCCGCGGGTTGCTGACCCTCGAGCTAATCAATCACAAACATTGATTGGGGGCGAGGCTAAGAGGGGAGGAGTATATTTACATCTAGAATTCATATATATATATATATATATATATATATATATGAAATACTTGACTTTCAGTGAATTCTAGCTATATATATATATTTATTTTATTATATATATTATATATTTAAATATATAATATATACAGGTAAAAGCCAGTAAATTAGAATATTTTGAAAAACTTGATTTATTTCAGTAATTGCATTCAAAAGGTGTAACTTGTACATTATATTTATTCATTGCACACAGACTGATGCATTCAAATGTTTATTTCATTTAATTTTGATGATTTGAAGTGGCAACAAATGAAAATCCAAAATTCCGTGTGTCACAAAATTAGAATATTACTTAAGGCTAATACAAAAAAGGGATTTTTAGAAATGTTGGCCAACTGAAAAGTATGAAAATGAAAAATATGAGCATGTACAATACTCAATACTTGGTTGGAGCTCCTTTTGCCTCAATTACTGCGTTAATGCGGCGTGGCATGGAGTCGATGAGTTTCTGGCACTGCTCAGGTGTTATGAGAGCCCAGGTTGCTCTGATAGTGGCCTTCAACTCTTCTGCGTTTTTGGGTCTGGCATTCTGCATCTTCCTTTTCACAATACCCCACAGATTTTCTATGGGGCTAAGGTCAGGGGAGTTGGCGGGCCAATTTAGAACAGAAATACCATGGTCCGTAAACCAGGCACGGGTAGATTTTGCGCTGTGTGCAGGCGCCAAGTCCTGTTGGAACTTGAAATCTCCATCTCCATAGAGCAGGTCAGCAGCAGGAAGCATGAAGTGCTCTAAAACTTGCTGGTAGACGGCTGCGTTGACCCTGGATCTCAGGAAACAGAGTGGACCGACACCAGCAGATGACATGGCACCCCAAACCATCACCCAACCATGCAAATTTTGCATTTCCTTTGGAAATCGAGGTCCCAGAGTCTGGAGGAAGACAGGAGAGGCACAGGATCCACGTTGCCTGAAGTCTAGTGTAAAGTTTCCACCATCAGTGAAAACACGAGCTGTTTTCAAATATGATTATGAAATAAAAGAAGTAACACTTAAATTCGGATATATGTAAATATCTGCCTCCGACACTTCCTAACAGCTAATTAGTTACCAACAAAGTCAAAGAGATGACTTTTAAAATCATTCATAGTTATTACCCTGTAAAGACTGTGATGGTTCGATACAAGAAGGACATTGATGTTACCTGCACCTTATGTAACATGCATATTGCACCTTATGTAACATGCATGTTGCACCTTATGTTGCCTGCACCTTATGTAGCATGCATCCAGAGACGGTTTACCACCTGTTTTGGACTTGTGAAAGCGCTCCATCACTATGGCAGGGCATCTGTCGCTTCATCCTGGACAATATTCATGACAAATTTGTGCTTTGTTTTTAAAGATG